>NC_057813.1:115735472-116035472 GCF_018294505.1 Triticum aestivum
ATCCAATCGATCGGCTTCAGTTAGCAGTAGGAGCGAAGGAATCGCTCCATCGGGTTCAGTTAACAGCCATCGATCGATCGCTCGGGTTTAGTAAGGCGTAGCCTGCAGTGCAATCGCTCGGGTTCAGTTAGAGTCCAACGCCTCGCTCGGTTTCAGTTAGAGCCAACGCCTCGCACACACACGTGTACGTACGAGAGAAACGCGCATCGCTCCGCCCCCGACCTCCCACCGTAACCGGCAACTCCCCGAAATTTTCCTCCCCTCGCTTCTACCACGGTTTTTTCCGTCATGGATAGCCCAAAGAATGTCATGCAGTTGCGTCTCCGGCCCGCCCTGGACGAAAATCCCATTTTCTGTCATGATTTTTTGTCATAGAAGTAGGATCCCACCACATCTATGATGATACTGGGTTTTGTCACAATTATCATCATAGAAGTGTCATATGTATGACAGGAAAAAAATTCGTTCGGCCCAAAATGTCACGGATGTGTCTTATTTTTGTAGTGATATACCCCTCCACCTCCTCTTCATTCATGGAGAGAGCCACCATAACAAACCTACACTTCCAACTTACCATTCTGAGAGAGAACCACCTACTCATGTGTTGAGGCCAAGATATTCCATTCCTACCATATGAATCTTGATCTCTAGCCTTCCCCAAGTTGCTTTCCACTCAAATCTTCTTTCCACCAGATCCAAATCCTGTGAGAGAGAGTTGAGTGTTGGGGAGACTATCATTTGAAGCACAAGAGCAAGGATTTCATCATCAACGCACCATTTGTTACTTCTTGGAGAGTGGTGTCTCCTAGATTGGCTAGGTGTCACTTGGGAGCCTCCGACAAGATTGTGGAGTTGAACCAAGGAGTTTGTAAGGGCAAGGAGATCGCCTACTTCGTGAAGATCTACCACTAGTGAGGCAAGTCCTTCGTGGGCAACGGCCATGGTGGGATAGACAAGGTTGCTTCTTCGTGGACCCTTCTTGGGTGGAGCCCTCCGTGGACTCGCGCAACCGTTACCCTTCATGGGTTGAAGTCTCCATCAACATGGATGTACGATAGCACCACCAATCGGAACCACGACAAAAACATATGTGTCTCCAATTGCGTTTGAATTCTCCAAACCCTTCCCTTTACATTCTTGCAAGTTGCATGCTTTACTTTCCGCTGCTCATACACTCTTTGCATGCTTGCTTGAATTGTGTGAAGATTGCTTGACTTGTGCTAAATTAGTTAAAATCTGCCAACGACAAAAATTGGGAAAAGGTTAAGTTTTTAATTGGTCAAGTAGTCTAATCACCCCCCCCCCTCTAGACATACTTCAAGGTCCTACAAGTGGTATCAGAGCATTGGTCTCCATTTGCTTTGATTTCCATAGCTTTTGGTGGTCATAGCCTTGGTTTCACAACCTAGGAGAGTATGGCGTCTAGCGAGGGAAATTATCACCGTAGAGGTCCTTACTTTGATGGCACTAATTTTGCTAGTTGGAAGCATAAGATGAAAATGCATATTCTCGGACATAACCCCGTCGTTTGGACTATTGTGTGTATTGGCTTGCAAGGTGAATTCTTTAATGGGACAGAACCGAACCGTGCAGCTAGTGCGGATGAATTGAAGATGTTGCAGTACAACGCTCAAGCTTGTGATATTATCTTCAATGGATTGTGCCCCGAAGAATTCAACAAAATCAGCCGTCTTGAGAATGCAAAGGAAATTTGGGATACTTTGATTGATATGCATGAAGGTACCAACTCCGTCAAGGAATCCAAGTTGGATGTGCTCCAAAGTCAGCTTGACAAGTTCAAAATGAAGGATGGTGAAGGTGTCGCTGAAATGTACTCTAGGCTTGCTCTTATCACAAATGAGATTGCTGGCTTAGGAAGTGAAGAGATGACTGACAGATTCATCATCAAGAATATCCTAAGAGCATTGGATGGGAAATATGATACCGTGTGCACATTGATCCAAATGATGCCCAACTACAAGAATCTCAAGCCAACGGAGGTCATTGGAAGAATTGTTGCTCATAAGATGTCACTCAAGGATAAGGAGGAACTTCACAGCAAGTCAAGCGGTGCTTACAAAGCCTCATGTGAAGCTCCTACATCATTAAGTGAGAAACAAACCTTCAATGAAGAATTGAGCTTAATGGTGAAGAACTTCAACAAATTCTACAAGAGTAGAAGCAAAGAAAGAAGCTCCAAGTCAAGGTCCTACAATGACAAAAGATCTTCCAGTTGAGAGCGCAATTGCTACAATTGTGGGAGACCCGGACACTATTCCAATGAGTGTACGGCACACTACAAAAGAAGAGAAGATTCTCCCAAGAGAAGAAGTAGAAGAGAAGAATCACCGCCAAGAGAGAGAAGGAGTAGAGATGATCGGTATGAACGAAGAACATCCCGGAGAAGCAAAGATTCGGAAAGGAAGGACAAGTCATCAAAGAGCTACACAAAACGAAGACATCAAGCTCATGTTGGTGAATGGGTATCCGGTTCAGACTCTGAACATCACTCCAAGAGAAGTTATCACTCCGACTCCGAACATACTCAAGATGAAGGAGTTGCCGGTCTAGCACTTGTGTCGACCAACTCCTATGACATATTTGATTCACCAAATGAAGGAATTGGAAGATGATTCATGGCTAAAGACCCTAAGGTAACTCACCCCAAGGATGTTGATTTCAATAGTGATGAAGATGACTTGTTAGGTGATGATGATTTACTTGTTGACAACTCTAGTGATGAATACTATGATGAAACGTAAATTAAGCATGCTAAACAAGATAAAGTGAATGACAATGACAAGGAGAAGATTGAGATTCTAACTAAAGAACTAAACACTCTTAGGTTAGCTCATGACACTATCTTAGGGGATCATCGAGAACTTTTAAGGACTCATGAGAAGTTACGCTTTGAAAAGCTCAACCTTGAGCAAGAACATGAGTTCTTAAAGGCAATCAATGATGATCTCCGTAAGAAAAGTTCTTCTTACATTGCCAAGCATTTAATCTTATCTACTTACATGCCTCAAGTCAAGTCCAATAACAAGAACAAGAAGGATTCTTCCTCTAGTAGTAACAATAATCATGCCAAATCCAATAGTGTTGCTTCTAGTAGTTCTCTTGATTCCACTAATGATTCTCTTAGCCAAGTTACACTTGAGCGAGAAAATAGCTTATTGAAGGGAATTATAGAGAAAGGTGTATACAAGAGCCTTGCCGGGAGTAAGCAATTCGAGGAAATTGTACGCAAGCAAGGAAGGCACCGGAAGAATCAAGGTGTTGGTTTTGAAGAAAAGTTCAATGCCAATGGAGTTGAGTGGGAAGAAGATCAATACCCCAAGACGAAGTTTGTTCCTCAACAAGAGAGTATGATCCCACTTCCTTCAAGGGAACACAAGCTCAAGATGATCTTCCACCACAAGACCACAAGAACAAAGGCAAGAACAAGCTTCAAGAGGAGATGGATGCATTTGAAGAAGCTCCTAAGGCCTTGGTCAAGTGGGTTCCCAAGACTACGTCAAGTTCTACTTCATCAAGCACAACTACAACTCCAAGGATTCCCATCAAGATGATGTGGATGCCGAAGAAGAAGAACTAGAGAGTTCTTGAGGGTGACTCCGCCAACATTCTTCGCTCATATCATTATGGCAAGGACAAGAGCAATCAACTTCCACATCTTGCACTAGTTCAAGGACTCACAAACCCTCATGTTGGTAAGGCAAGGGACAAGGTAACCTAACGCTTTCATGTACATCATCTTGTGTGAACATCACTCTATGTCTATGGATATACTTGTTTGTTCCTTGAGGGACTAACCCGTGTAGGTATTGAAAGTGCAACTCACTCCAAAGGATTGCTCCAAATGATCTACATCAACATTGAGCATCCACATCTTCAACACCTACATGAAGTCATCATCGACAAAACCCAAGGTTAGTTTATCCCTCTAAGGGGGGATCTCACATCTAGGGGGAGCTTAACTCTAAGAATTGAGTCAAAGCAACTCTAATGATGTGAACACATCAATGCATTATGTAAAAGTGGTAACCCCACTTGAGCTTAAACGATGAGTATGACCTATGATCAAATGTTCTCATTTGACTCCTAAGTCAATATACTCATATATAGATGACCTAGTCATCGCCAATTGTTTGAGAGATGCTAGAATTGGATGTGCATGTTTTGCCACATATTTAATTTGCCATTTTGTTGTGTGAGCATGTTGGTTGCATATTTAACTCATTCGAGGACATCCACTTGGTGCTTTGATTGATTGGTTTCTTTTTCTTTTGCCAAGTGGATGAACAAGAATGCCTAAGAACCTTCTCTAGCTATCTATGCTTTTCTTTTCTCAAACTCTATTCATGCTACATCACAAATTTTGATCAAATCAGATTCGAACCACTCTGTGTGAGGAGCACTCGGAGTCCCCGATTTGTCATGGACTTAAACTTCCAAAACTTCTTTATGTGTTTCGGTCTGACCAAGTCTTCCGTTTCGGTCATACCGAGATCACTAAGTCGATCTAGGTTTTCAATCTCGGTGCAACCAATTTGAACTTTTTGGTCTCACCGAGTTGCTGTAACTGTCAACAGTTATGCATCTCGGTGCCACCGAGTTGTTCCACTCGGTCACAACGACAGGGTCGGGCTATATATACACACGGCCAAAATTTGGAAAACTTTCTCCGAACCACTTCGCTCGTGCATAGCTCGCTCTGCCTCCTAGGTCTCCGGATCGTCGACTTCGTCGCCAGCCGCCTCCTGTCGCTGGTCCCCGCCGCCGTCAACGGAATTCGTCCCCGCCGTTGCCGCCGTAGCGAGTTCATCGCCGAACTAGGGTATGGACTCTATCACAGTGCTATCCCCGTCCAATTCCTAGCACATTGTGTTCATTATGATTCTTGCCACGATTGAAACACCTCTATCCAGTCAAAACAATCTTTAGAATAGATGCGATTTGAAAATTTAGGGTTAGGTTTCCGCCGAAACAATCTCGGACCCACTGAGTTAAAAAACTCGGTCCCACTGATTCGGCTAACACCATTGCACAAGTGACTCTCGGTCTGACCGAGAATTGCTAATCGTTGTGACCGATTTTAGAACTCAGTGAAACCCTAGCAGTCTCGGTGCCACCGAACTGTGACTCCGTCTGACCGAGATCACTAGTTTAGGTTCCAAAAGCTTCTTCGGTATCACCGAGTTTGAAAATCGGTTGATCCGAAATTCTTTCTGTCGAAAACAAAAACTAATTTTTTGAATCATTCTTTTGCAAAAATCTCTGCATTTTGTGATGCTCATACATTCTATCTCATCTATAACTATTCATGGAGTCAGTAGTCAGTGTATTCAACATGTCAGACCAAAGTGACAGCCAGAACAGGGAAGAAGAGCAGATTCACATGAGTGAGGGCACTACTCCCTCTAGTTCCTCAGATGAAGGCAGCAGAAGCACTCCTAGCAATTTGCCCAAAGCAGCCACAAGAGCCAGAGGGAAGAGAACCTCAGACTCTGAGGATGAGGACTATGTGGCAGCTGAAGATGAGGCTACTTCCAAGAAGGTAGTGCTCAAAAAGGAGTATGGCTCAGCAAAGACCACAAAGCCTGGACTTAATAGGAAGGTCCCTGCCAAGAGGACACCTATGCTGAAGGTCAGAGGATCAACACAAGAACCTGAAAAACCTGATCCAAAAGAGCCAGCTGCAGAAGGAAAGAAGAGGAAGGAAAGGGTCAGAAAGATCATGGCCAGATTTGTTGGACAACCTTCCATGATGGAAGAGGAGGAGGAAGAAGAGGTTGTTGCACCAGCACCCAAGGCACAAAAGCTGATGGGTGATGCTATAAGGTCAGGGGCTGCATTATCAAAGCCAAAAGAAGCACCCAAAGCTGCCTCCAAGGCCAAGTCTGCACCTAAGAGGAATACCAGGAGCATACCAGCTGCTGAGAGGAACAAGGCCCCAGTGCCTGAAGTTGCTGCTGAGGAAGATGATGAAGGACAAGTCCCGAGGAAGCTCAAACCCAAGATTCCAGACCACAACGATGCTCATCTAGTGGCTGAGAATATGAAACTGAGGAAAGATGTAGGGCTCGGGCAGTGGAGAATGTCTGATCCATATGCAATCAAGAGAAGAACTGCTATTGATTACAGGTTCCACACAAAGGAACAACAGGACTTCTATGAGACTGTGTTGTTGGATAAGAAGCCCATAGTTTGTGACATGAGGTGGGTAGACTGGAAATTCATGAAGGAAAATGAGGATCACTACCCAGGAGTATTTGACAGCTTTAAGGCTTGTGGAGTTGATGAGTTTGTTGGACAGAAGTTCACAAACTGGAATGATGAGCTAGTTATGCAATTCTACTCCACAGCTCACTTTTATCCTGATGGCAGAATAGTCTAGATGTCTGAAGGTACGAGATACCAATCAACTATTGAGGAATGGGCCAATCTGATAAATGCCCCGGAGGATAAAGAAGATGACTTGGGTGTCTACTCCAAGAAGAAGAAGGATCACAATTCAGTGTCACACATGTACAAGGAGATCCTAGACAAAGCACTTGAGACTTTCAAGTTTGGGTCTGTCCATTTTCTTCTGTTAGGGCTGCCAACGATCAACTGGATCCAAAGGCACACTCTTTTTCCCAAGTCAGGTGACCACAACATGATTAGAGGGCATGCAATTAATTTGCTACACATATTTGATATGCCACAGAAATTCAAGGTCATGAGCCTCATGGTTGAGACTATTAAGAGGACAGCAGCAGACCAAAAGAGAAGTTGTGGATATGCCCCACAAATTCAGGAGCTGGTCAACTCAAAGATGGGCACAGGCAAATATTTGTTGGATAAGGAACACTTTGTTCTCTATCCAGACTTTGAGGACAATCAAGTTTTGATGAATGATAATGAACCATCTTCAGTGCAAGCTCAAGAGAAGAAGGAGAAGACAAAGAAGGAGAAGGCTGCCAAGATGCCAACTCTAGAGGAGGCATCTGAGTACTTTTTGAAGAGCAAGCAGGACCAGCTTGGTTACTTGATAGCATCAACTCTGAGGATTGAGAAGGAGTTGGCCACCCTAACTCAAAACCAGGAGAGCCTAGAAAGAATCATGGAACAAAAATTCTATGATTTAGATGTCAAAGTAACTGAGATTCAGTCAGTTGTGGAACAGCTACAGGATGACATGCAGGAGAGGAAGGGCAGGACAACTACTGATGCATTTGCTAGAGTGCCTCAAGCTCAGAGATCAGCTGCAGAGCCAGTGACAGACACAAGAGCCACTTCATCTGCACCAGCTACAGCTCCAGTGCAACCAACTCCAGCACCAACTCCTTCAGCTCCATCCACATCAACTGAAGCTTTCATTCGAGGAGCCATCTCTACACCACCAACTGAAGACCAAGCCTGAGAGACGAAATAGTACTATGCATTTTCTAGGAACTTTTTGGTAACTTGTTGCCAAAGGGGGAGGAAAATGTATAGATCATAGGCTCCAAGAGAGAGAGTTTGTTTTTGTTCTCTCTTGTCTTCTTGGTTGAACTTTGTTTGCTTTTGCTTGCTTGAGATACTACGTTATTACCTGTGAGACATTGATGATCATGTGTTTGATCATAAGCTACACTTATGCTTGTTAGATGATATTATCCCATTTATCTCTATATGATCATTCACTTTGCTTGGTGATGAGTGCATGTATTCAATCTTTATTATTTTGATCGCTCCACCAAGATGTATGTGACATGGAAGAGTAACCCATGAGCCTAATTCCTTGTACATTTGCAGTCCAAAGCAAATCTTAAACTATGCACAAATTTAGGGGGAGCTCTTGCTTATCACATACTTCTCAAAGCGACGATGTTTTTCAATCTTATTATCATTTGTCAAAGCTTTGATCTATATGTTGTCATCAATTACCAAAAACGGGGAGATTGAAAGTGCAACTATCCCTAGGTGGTTTTGGTAATTCATAACAACATATAGCTCATTGAGCTAATACTATTCCAGGACAAATATTTCAGGAAATCTCAATGAATGGCATGGCATGGATGATGAAAGTGGATCCCTCAAAATATAAAGGATAAAAGGATTGGCTCAAGCTCAAAAGCTCAAGACTCTACATTTTACATTTTAGTGATCCAAGATCACATAGAGTCTATAGGAAAAGCCAATAGTATCAAGGAGGGATGAGGTGTTGCTTGATGAGTTTCTTGCTTCAAGTGCTTAGTGATATGCTCCAAAAACCCTCAACTACTTTCTCATATTCACATATGACCTAAACTTAAAGTCAAACTCGGCCCCACCGATTCTTTCTATCCGGCGCCACCGAGTTCAGATGTCATAGCCACTGCCACAAACCCTAGGCAAATCGGTCTCACCGATAGGGATCTGGGTCTCACCGAGATGGTATTGTAATCCCTCTATTTCCCTTCGTAACGTTTCGGTCTAACCGAGGTGGGCGATCGGTCCCATCGAGACTGCAATGTAAACTCTCTGTTTCCCTTTTGTAACATTTCGGCTCACCGAAAAGAGCCAATCGGGCCCATCGAGTTTACCTGACCAACTCTCTGGTTAGCTTATTACCAAAATCGGTCTCACCGAGTTTGTGTAATCGGTCTCACCGAGATTACATTAGGCCCTAACCCTAACCAAATCGGTCCCACCGAATTGCATGTCGGGCCCACCGAAAACCCTAGCGGTCACATTATTTGCTAAATCGGTCTGACCGAGTTTAATGATTCGGTCCCACCGAGTTTGGTAGATTGTGTGTAACTGTTAGATTTTGTGTGGAGGCTATATATACCCCTCCACCTCCTCTTCATTCGTGGAGAGAGGCATCAGAACGAACCTACACTTCCAGTATCCTATTTCTGAGAGAGAACTACCTACTCATGTGTTGAGGCCAAGATATTCCATTCCTACCATATGAATCTTGATGTCTAGCCTTCCCCAGGTTGCTTTCCACTTAAACCCTCTTTCCTCCAGATCCAAATCCTATGAGAGAGAGTTGAGTGTTGGGGAGACTATCATTTGAAGCACAAGAGCAAGGAGTTCATCATCAACGCACCATTTGTTACTTCTTGGAGAGTGGTGTCTCCTAGGTTGGCTAGGTGTCACTTGGGAGCCTCCGACAAGATTGTGGACTTGACCAAGGAGTTTGTAAGGGCAAGGTGATCGCATACTTCATGAAGATCTACCGCTAGTGAGGCAAGTCCTTCGTGGGAGACGACCATGGTGGGATAGACAAGGTTGCTTCTTCGTGGACCCTTCTTGGGTTGAGCCCTCCGTGGACTCACGCCACCGTTACCCTTCGTGGGTTGAAGTCTCCATCAACATGGATGTACGATAGCACCACCTATCGGAACCAAGACAAAAACATCTGTGTCTCCAATTGCATTTGAATTCTCCAAACCCTTCCCTTTACATTCTTGCAAGTTGCATGCTTTACTTTCCGCTGCTCATCCACTCTTTGCATGCTTGCTTTAATTGTGTGAAGATTGCTTGACTTGTGCTAAATTAGTTAAAATCTGCCAAAGACTAAAATTGGGAAAAGGTTAAGTTTTTAATTGGTCAAGTAGTCTAATCACCCTCCCTCTAGACATACTTCAAGGTCCTACAAGTGGTATCAGAGCATTGGTCTCCATTTGCTTTGATTTCCATAGCTTTTGGTGGTCATAGCCTTGGTTTCACAACCTAGGAGAGTATGGCATCTAGCGAGGGAAATTATCACCGTAGATGTCCTTACTTTGATGGCACTAATTTTGCTAGTTGGAAGCATAAGATGAAAATGCATATTCTCGGACATAACCCTGTTGTTTGGGCTATTGTGTGTATTGGCTTGCAAGGTGAATTATTTGATGGGACAGAACCGAACCGTGAAGCTAGTGCGGATGAATTGAAGATGTTGTAGTACAACGCTCAAGCTGGTGATATTCTCTTCAATGGATTGTGCCCCGAAGAATTCAACAAAATCAGCCGTCTTGAGAATGCAAAGGAAATTTGGGATACTTTGATTGATATGCATGAAGGTACCGACTCTGTCAAGGAATCCAAGTTGGATGTGGTCCAAAGTCAGCTTGACAAGTTCAAAATGAAGGATGGTGAAGGTGTCGCTGAAATGTACTCTAGGCTTGCTCTTATCACAAATGAGATTGTTGGCTTAGGAAGTGAAGAGATGACCGACAGATTCATCATCAAGAAGATCCTAAGAGCATTGGATGAGAAATATGATACCGTGTGCACATTGATCCAAATGATGCCCAACTACAAGAATCTCAAGCGAACAGAGGTCGTTGGAAGAATTGTTGCTCATGAGATGTCACTCAAGGACAAGGAGGAACTTCACAACAAGTCAAGCGGTGCTTACAAAGCCTCATGTGAAGCTCCTACATCATTAAGTGAGAAACAAACCTTCAATGAATAATTGAGCTTAATGGTGAAAAACTTCAACAAATTCTACAAGAGTAGAAGCAAAGAAAGAAGCTCCAAGTCAAGGTCCTACAATGACAAAAGATCTTCCAGTCGAGAGCGCAATTGCTACAATTGTGGGAGACCCGGACACTATTCCAATGAGTGTACAGCACCCTAAAAAAGAAGAGAAGATTCTCCAAAGAGAAGAAGTAGAAGAGAAGAATCACCGCCAAGAGAGAGAAGGAGTAGAGATGATCGGTATGAACGAAGAACATCCCGGAGAAGCAAGGATTCGGAAAGGAAGGACAAGTCATCAAAGAGATACACAAAATGAAGACATCAAGCTCATGTTGGTGAATGGGTATCTGGTTCAGACTCTGAACATCACTCCAAGAGAAGCTATCACTCCGAATCCGAACATACTCAAGATGAAGGAGTTACCGGTCTAGCACTTGTGTCGACCAACTCCTATGACATATTTGATTCACCAAATGAAGGAATTGGAAGATGCTTCATGGCTAAAGACCCTAAGGTAACTCACCCCGAGTATGTTGATTTCAATAGTGATGAAGATGACTTGTTAGGTGATGATCATTTACTTGTTGACAAATCTAGTGATGAATACTATGATGAAACGTCAATTAAGCATGCTAAACAAGATAAAACGAATGACAATGACAAGGAGAAGATTGAGCTTCTAACTAAAGAACTAAACACTCTTAAGTTAGCTCATGAAACTATCTTAGGGGATCATTGAGAACTTTTAAGGACTCATGAGAAGTTACGCTTTGAAAAGCTTAACCTTGAGCAAGAGCATGAGTTCTTAAAGGCAATCAATGATGATCTCCATAAGAAAAGTTCTTCTTACATTTCCAAGCGTTTAATCTTATCTACTTACATGCCTCAAGTCAAGTCCAATAACAAGAACAAGAAGGATTCTTCCTCTAGTAGTAACAATAATCATGCCAAATCCAATAGTGTTGCTTCTAGTAGTTTTCTTGATTCCACTAGTGATTCTCTTAGCCAAGTTACACTTGAGCAAGAAAATAGCTTATTGAAGGGAATTATAGAGAAAGGTGTATACAAGAGCCTTGCAGGGAGTAAGCAATTCGAGGAAATTGTACGCAAGCAAGGAAGGCACCAGAAGAATCGAGGTGTTGGTTTTGAACGAAAGTTCAATGCCAATGGAGTTGAGTGGGAAGAAGATCAATACCCCAAGACGAAGTTTGTTCCTCAACAAGAGAAGTATGATCCCACTTCCTTCAAGGGAACACAAGCTCAAGATGATCTTCCACCACAAGACCACAAGAACAAAGGCAAGAACAAGCTTCAAGAGGAGATGGATGCATTTGAAGAAGCTCCTAAGGCCTTGGTCAAGTGGGTTCCCAAGACTACGTCAAGTTCTACTTCATCAAGCACAACTACAACTCCAAGGATTCCCATCAAGATGATGTGGATCCCGAAGAAGAAGAACTAGAGAGTTCTTGAGGGTGACTCCGCCAACATTCTTCGCTCATATCATTATGGCAAGGACAAGTGCAATCAACTTCCACATCTTGCACTAGTTCAAGGAGTCACAAACCCTCATGTTGGTAAGGCAAGGGACAAGGTAACCTAATGCTTTCATGGACATCATCTTGTGTGAACATCACTCTATGTCTATGCATATACTTGTTTGTTCCTTGAGGGACTAACCCGTGTAGGTATTGAAAGTGCAACTCACTCCAAAGGATTGCTCCAAATGATCTACATCAACATTGAGCATCCACATCTTCAACACCTACATGAAGTCATCATCGACAAAACCCAAGGTTAGTTCATCCCTCTAAGGGGGGATCTCACATCTAGGGGGAGCTTAACTCTAAGAATTGAGTCAAAGCAACTCTAATGATGTGAACACATCAATGCATTATGTAAAAGTGGTAGCCCCACTTGAGCTTAAACGATGAGTATGACCTATGATCAAATGTTCTCATTTGACTCCTAAGTCAATATACTCATATATAGATGACCTAGTCATCGCCAATTGTTTGGGAGATGCTAGAATTGGATGTGCATGTTTTGCCACATATTTAATTTTCCATTTTTGTTGTGTGAGCATTTTGGTTGCATATTTAACTCATTCGAGGACATCCACTTGTTGCTTTGATTGATTGGTTTATTTTTCTTTTGCCAAGTGGATGAAAAAGAATGCCTAAGAACCTTCTCTAGCTATCTATGCTTTTCTTTTCTCAAACTCTATTCATGCTACGTCACAAAATTTGATCAAATCAGATTCGAACCACTCTGTGTGAGGAGCACTCGGAGTCCTCGATTCGTCATGGACTTAAACTTCCAAAACTTCTTTGTGTGTTTCGGTCTGACCGAGTCTTCTGTTTCGGTCATACCGAGATCACTAAGTCGATCTAGGTTTTCAATCTCAGTGCAACCGATTTGAACTTTTCGGTCTCACCGAGTTGCTGTAACTGTCAACAGTTATGCATCTCGGTGCCACCGAGTTGTTCCACTCGGTCACACCGACAGGGTCGGGCTATATATACACACGGGCAAAATTTGGAAAACTTTCTCCGAACGACTTCGCTCGTGCATAGCTCGCTCTGCCTCCTAGGTCTCCGGATCGTTGACTTCGTCGCCAGCCGCCTCCTGTCACTGGTCTCCGCCGCCGTCAACGGAATTCGTCCCCGCCGTTGCCGCCGTAGCGAGTTCATCGCCGAACTAGGGTATGGACTCGATCACAGTGCTATCCCCGTACAATTCCTAGCACATTGTGTTCATTATGATTCTTGCCACGATTGAGACACCTCTATCTAGTCAAAACAATCCTTAGAATATATGTGATTTGAAAATTTAGGGTTAGGTTTCCGCCGAAACCATCTCGGACCCACCGAGTTAAAAAACTCGGTCTCACCGATTCGGCTAACGCCATTGCACAAGTGACTCCCGGTCTGACCGAGAATTGCTAATCATTGTGACCGATTTTAGAACAGAGTGAAACCCTAGCAGTCTCGGTGCCACCGAACTGTGACTCCGTCTGACCGAGATCACTAGTTTAGGTTCCAAAAGCTGCTTCGGTATCACCGAGTTTGAAAATCGGTTGATCCGAAATGCTTTCTGTGGAAAACTAAAACTAAGTTTTTGAATCATTCTTTTGCAAAAATCTCTGCATTTTTTGATGCTCATGCATTCTATCTCATCTATAACTATTCACGGAGTCAGCAGTCAGTGTATTCAACATGTCAGACCAAAGTGACAGCCAGAACAGGGAAGAAGAGCATATTCACATGAGTGAGGGCACTAGTCCCTCTAGTTCCTCAGATGAAGGCAGCAGAAGCACTCCTAGCAATTTGCCCAAAGCAGCCACAAGAGCCAGAGGGAAGAGAACCTTAGACTCTGAGGATGAGGACTATGTGGCAGCTGAAGATGAGGCTACTTCCAAGAAGGTAGTGCTCAAAAAGGAGTATGGAAAGACCACAAAGCCTGGACTTAATAGGAAGGTCCCTGCAAAGAGGATACTATGCTGAAGGTCAGAGGATCAACACAAGAACCTGAAAAACCTGATCCCAAAGAGCCAGCTGCAGAAGGAAAGAAGAGGAAGGAAAGGGTCAGAAAGATCATGGCCAGAGTTGTTGGACAACCTTCCATGATGGAAGAGGAGGAGGAAGAAGAGGTTGTTGCACCAGCACCCAAGGCACAAAAGCTGATGGGTGATGCTATGAGGTCAGGGGCTGCATCATCAAAGCCCAAAGAAGCACCCAAAGCTGCCTCCAAGGCCAAGTCTGCACCTAAGAGGAATACCAGGAGCATACCAGCTGTTGAGAGGAACAAGGCCCTAGTGCCTAAAGTTACTGCTGAGGAAGATGATGAAGGACAAGTCCTGAGGAAGCTCAAACCCAAGATTCCAGACCACAACGATGCTCATCTAATGGGTGAGAATATGAAGTTGAGGAAAGATGCAGGGCTCGGGCAGTGGAGAATGTCTGATCCATATGCAATCAGGAGAAGAACTGCTATTGATTACAGGTTCCACACAAAGGAACAGCAGGACTTCTATGAGACTGTGTTGTTGGATAAGAAGCCCATAGTTTGTGACATGAGGTGGGTAGACTGGAAATTCATGAAGGAAAATGAGGATCACTACCCAGGAGTATTTGACAGCTTTAAGGCTTGTGGAGTTGATGAGTTTGTTGGACAGAAGTTCACAAACTAGAATGATGAGCTAGTTGTGCAATTGTAATCCACAACTCACTTTTATCCTGATGGCAGAATAGTCTGGATGTCTGAAGGTACGAGATACCAATTAACTATTGAGGAATGGGCCAATCTGATAAATGCCCCGGAGGAGAAAGAAGATGACTTGGATGTCTACTCCAAGAAGAAGAAGGATCACAATTCAGTGTCACACATGTACAAGGAGATCCCATACAAAGCACTTGTGACTTTCAAGTTTGGGTGTGTCCATTTTCTTCTATTAGGGCTGCCAACGATCAACTGAATCCTAAGGCACACTCTTTTTCCCAAGTCAGGTGACCACAACATGATCAGAGGGCATGCAATTAATTTGCTACACATATTTGATGTGCCACAGAAATTCAAGGTCATGAGCCTCATGGTTGAGACTATCAAGAGGACATCAGCAGACCAAAAGAGAAGTTGTGGATATGCCCCACAAATTCAGGAGCTGGTCAACTCAAAGATGGGCACAGGCAAATATTTGTTGGATAAGGAACACTTTGTTCTCTATCCAGACTTTGAGTACAATCAAGTTGTGATGAATGAGAATGAACCATCTTCAGTGCAAGCTCAAGAGAAGAAGGAGAAGACAAAGAAGGAGAAGGCTGCCAAGATGCCAACTCTAGAGGAGGCATCTGAGTACTTTTTGAAGAGCAAGCAGGACCAGCTTGGTTACTTGATAGCATCAACTCTGAGGATTGAGAAGGGGTTGGCCACCCTAACTCAAAACCAGGAGAGCCTGGAAAGAATCATGGAACAAAAATTCTATGATTTAGATGTCAAAGTAACTGAGATTCAGTCAGTTGTGGAATAGCTACATGATGTCATGCAGGAGAGGAAAGGCAGGACAACTACTGATGCATTTGCCAGAGTGCCTCAAGCTCAGAGATCAGCTGCCGAGCCAGCGACAGACACAAGAGCCGCTTCATCTGCACCAGCTACAGCTCCAGTGCAACCAGCTCCAGCAACAACTCCTTCAGCTCCATCCACATCAACTAAAGCTTTCGTTCGAGGAGCCATCTCTACACCACCAACTGAAGACCAAGCCTGAGAGACGAAATAGTACTATGCATTTTCTAGGAACTTTTTGGTAACTTGTTGCCAAAGGGGGAGAAAAATATATAGATCATAGGCTCCAAGAGAGAGAGTTTCTTTTTGTTCTCTCTTGTCTTCTTGGTTGAACTTTGTTTGCTTTTGCTTGCTTGAGATACTACGTTATTGCATGTGAGACATTGATGATCATGTGTTTGATCATAAGCTACACTTATGCTTGTTAGATGATATTATCCCATTTATCTCTATATGATCATTCACTTTGCTTGGTGATGAGTGCATGTATTCAATCTTTATTATTTTGAGCGCTCCACCAAGATGTATGTGACATGGAAGAGTAACCCATGAGCCTAATTCCTTGTGCATTTGCAGTCCAAAGCAAATCTTAAACTATGCACAAATTTAGGGGGAGCTCTTGCTTATCACATACTTCTCAAAGCGACGATGTTTTCCAATCTTATTATCATTTGTCGAAGCTTTGATCTATATGTTGTCATCAATTACCAAAAAGGGGGAGATTGAAAGTGCAACTATCCCTAGGTGGTTTTAGTAATTCATAACAACATATAGCTCATTGAGCTAATACTATTCCAAGACTAATATTTCAGGAAATCTCAATGAATGGCATGGCATGGATGATGAAAGTGGATCCCTCAAGATATAAAGGATAAAAGGATTGGCTCAAGCTCAAAAGCTCAAGACTCTACATTTTACATTTTAGTGATCCAAGATCACATAGAGTATATAGGAAAAGCCAATAGTATCAAGGAGGGATGAGGTGTTGCTTGATGAGTTTCTGGCTTCAAGTGCTTAGTGATATGCTCCAAAAACCCTCAACTACTTTCTCATATTCACGTATGACCTAAACCTAAAGTCAAACTCGGCCCCACCGATTCTTTCTATCCGGCGCCACCGAGTTCAGATGTCATAGCCACTGCCACAAACCCTAGGCAAATCGGTTTCACCGATAGGGATCTCGGTCTCACCGAGATGGTATTGTAATCTCTCTGTTTCCCTTCGTAACGTTTCGGTCTAACCGAGGTGAGCGAACGGTCCCACCGAGACTGCAATGTAAACCCTCTGTTTCCCTTTCGTAACATTTCGGTCTCACCGAAAAGAGCGAATCGGTCCCACCGAGTTTACCTGACCAACTCTCTGGTTAGCTTATTACCAAAATGGGTCTCACCAAGTTTGTGTAATCGGTCTCACCGAGATTACGTTATGCCCTAACCCTAACCATATCGGTCATACTGAGTTGCATGTCGGGCCCACCGAAATCACTAACGGTCACTAGGTCTACTGAATCGGTCTGACCGAGTTTGTTGATTCGGTCCCACCGAGTTTGGTAAATTGTGTGTAACGGTTAGATTTTGTGTGGAGGCTATATATACCCCTCCACCTCCTCTTCATTCGTGGAGAGAGCCATCAGAACAAACCTACACTTCCATCTTACCATTTCTGACAGAGAACCTCCTCTTCATTTTGTGTTAAGGCCAAGATATTCCATTCCTACCATCTGAATCTTGATCTCTAGCCTTCCCCAAGTTGCTTTCCACTCAAATCTTCTTTCCACCAGATCCAAATCCTGTGAGAGAGAGTTGAGTGTTGGGGAGACTATCATTTGAAGCACAAGAGCAAGGAGTTCATAATCAATGCACCATTTGTTACTTCTTGGAGAGTGGTGTCTCCTAGATTGGCTAGCTGTCACTTGGGAGCCTCTGACAAGATTGTGGAGTTGAACCAAGGAGTTTTTAAGGGCAAGGAGATCGCATACTTCATGAAGGTCTACCGCTAGTGAGGCAAGTCCTTCGTGGGTGACGACCATGGTGGGATAGACAAGGTTGCTTCTTCGTGGACCCTTCTTGGGTTGAGCCCTCCGTGGACTCGCGCAACCATTACCCTTCGTGGGTTGAAGTCTCCATCAACGTGGATGTACGATAGCACCACCTATCGGAACCACGACAAAAACATCCGTGTCTCCAATTGCGTTTGAATTCTCCAAACCCTTCCCTTTACATTCTTGCAAGTTGCATGCTTTACTTTCCGCTGCTCATACACTATTTGCATGCTTGCTTGAATTGTGTGAAGATTTCTTGACTTGTGCTAAATTAGTTAAAATCTGCCAAAGACTAAAATTGGGAAAAGGTTAAGTTTTTAATTGGTCAAGTAGTCTAATCACCCTCCCTCTAGACATACTTCAAGGTCCTACAAGTGGTATCAGAGCATTGGTCACCATTTGCTTTGATTTTCATAGCTTTTGGTGGTCATAGCCTTGGTTTCACAACCTAGGAGAGTATGGCGTCTAGCGAGGGAAATTATCACCGTAGAGGTCCTTACTTTGATGGCACTAATTTTGCTAGTTGGAAGCATAAGATGAAAATGCGTATTCTCAGACATAACCCCGCTGTTTGGGCTATTGTGTGTATTGGCTTGCAAGCTGAATTCTTTGATGGGACAGAACCGAACCGTGAAGCTAGTGCAGATGAATTGAAGATGTTGCAGTACAACGCTCAAGCTTGTGATATTCTCTTCAATGGATTGTGCCCTGAAGAATTCAACAAAATCAGTCGTCTTGAGAATGCAAAGGAAATTTGGGATACTTTGATTGATATGCATGAGGGGTGCACGGGATGGGAGCAAAAGTTCTCTTCTCGACCCACTTTTGGGTGTTTGGCAGAGTGCATGAAGGGTGCATGAGTCCACACTAGTAGGTTGACAAAAATACACGAAGAGGAAACAACTATATTGAGATGAGAATGCAACCAAACACACCCACATGCTTTGTGCTACAGTGACTGGTCTGCACTGTCTGAGTTTGATCCAACGATCATGTTGCGCCAAGACATGGACATGCCCATGCAGAGGGCGCCTAAACACCACCGAAGTCCCTCTGCTTCTCGAGGCGCACGACGTTGGTGATGCAGGGTGCAACCGCCCGCAGAGCCCTCTCTCGGTCGACGGGAGCCAGCTCGACAAAGACGGCGTCCAATGGCACGAATGGATTCCGGTGACGGAGCCCTGAAAGGATTCGCCTGGCAACGGCGACGGCAGCCCGCAACCCCTCCTTGTCCAGCTCAGCCCCCACCATCACGCGGAGACGACTCAGCTCCTCAGAGATATAGGTGAAGAAGGAGACCAGGTCAGGAAGCCGCGGCTCATTGAAGTCGACCGGGTGGTTGAACGGGTTTAGCCCGACGGCCGACATCCTCGCGCTGGCACGATGGTAGGCATCGCGCAGCCGCAACACGTGCGTGGCAACTTGGTTCACCAAGTGGCTGAGGCAATCCTAGACCTCGTCACGATCGGCCCGCTTGCGCTCCAGCCAGCTCCCCTGACGGCCTATCGTATCTCCCGCTTTCTGCAGCAACGCCGCCGACGCCTCGAGCATCTTTGTGGTGGACGCCTGCCGCTTTTGAAGCTTCGTAAACTCCCACACACAACGGAGGAGCATGGCACTCCTCTCCTCCTTGAGCTCACGGAGCTCCACGTCCTTGGCCCTGAGCTCCGCATCCTTGGCATGGAGCTCCTGTGTCAGGCGCCACACCTCAGACTCCGTGATTTGCTGCGCCGCCATGGCACCAGGTAGAAGCAATGGGGAGAGGAAGCAAAGGGGGCGAAGCGGCTGAAAGGCAATGCAATCTACGGGAAGGCGGAGGGAGCCAGCCGAGGAGCGGGGAATCTTTTGGTTTTCACCATGGTAAAACACCAGTCGACGACTTCTCACATCAGGGAGCAGTGGGTTTTTACAGGCGGAGTCATCATGACTAATTGCTGCCGCACCTGCTCCCGTCAATCAAAAAATTAAAAATCCTGTCACGCCTGCTCCCGTCAATCAAAAATTAAAAATCCTGCCGCACCCAAACACCAGAGCAACGCCGTGGTGGATATTTAAATTTACCTGCCGGCAAGTAGATAAAAAAAGGGGTGAAAAAACAAATGTGGCGGCGGCCTAGCTAATCGGTCGAACTAGCCCAACTAGCTAGCCACCGTGATTCACTGATGTACTCGGCGGGAAAGGTGGTCTTTCGTGATTTGACGACTCATTTACTTGCTTCGGCGCTATGACTGAGGAGGACCCATAAAACACGCGGTAGGGTGTCCCACGTCAGGAAGAATATATGCGTGCACCACCCGGGAGGACCCCGAAACCGCGCGGTAGGGTGTGCCACGTCTCAGCACGGAGGAAAAATGTGTATGTAAAAATATACTGTATCAGACGTAGTACCTATGGTTCGACCTCGGGACCCAGCCAGTCGGTCGAAAACACCTCACTAGCCACACAGCTTCATCATGCAAACGTGGCACGGTTAGCTCCGTCTCGACCAGCCACAACGTCTCTTGTTCTAGGTGATTCTTCTATTTTCCAAGCTTTTTTTAGTGTTAATAACACCACGGCAAGCTAGCGCCGCTCTTCGTGTGTGCCCGTGCAAAGGTTAGACGATGGAGAGAAGAGAGATTGAGATCGCAGACCTGGGACCCACCAGTAAGTGAGATAACGGTCATGCACGTGTTGACGAGGCACTCCCTCTACTCTACTCAATGCAAGTCTACTGTATAAAATTAAGTTATGGGACAAAGCCAACAACCGTTCATTTTTTCAGGCTATCGACTTACGCTTTGTAGTCCAGGTTGCCAGTTCGAATCTCGTCTTTCAGATTTGTTAGTTTTAGGTCCAAATTTGATTAATGACAAGTGGGACCCCCGTGTGTTGTTCCGACATTTCAGTGTAGGATGGTTTTTTTGAACAAACACTTTCCACGGTTAGACAAGTAACGACACGAGTTACACGTATTTTGCAAGTTTACGAACAAAAATGACAGCGGCATAGAATATCACATCCACCCCGCAGCTTACATACTATGGTGATATGAGTTTTTACACCGTTGGAAGTGAGATCCAATGGCTTGGGAGTAGTCTTTGTAATTATGCGCAATTTCCAAACTCTCCAAAGGTTTTTTTGCAAATAAAACATTCAGGCCTCGTGTGTGCCGCTGCATATTTGATCCAACGGCTCCCCAGTGCTCATATTAGGTACTCCCCGTAGCTTAATTACCCGCTACGGTGATATGAGCATCTAGGTCGTATGATCAGTGATCAGATGGCACATGCGTAGTACTTGTACTTTCTGCGCATTTCCCAAACTCTATCAGCCGTATATTGCAAGAACATTCAAACCTCCTACTGTGGGCCTTTAGATCTCAGTGAACTCATATCAACATAGAATCTACGGTGCGGGAGCACCTCATACTCTCCCGTGCGAGAAAACATAAGGTGCTATCGCATCTTGGATGCTACGGTGATACGAGCTTGGAGGTTGTTTGATCTGAATCCAATGGCATCTGAGCAGTCTTTGTGCTTGTAAGCAGTGGCCGAACTCTTTTGGGGCTTTTCTACAAAAAACATTCGAACCACCGAGGAGGTGTTGGGTCACAAATCCAATGCCTCCGAAGAGCTTGTATCACCAAAGCATCTAAGGTGTGGTAGCACATGATATTCTTACATACAGGAGAATATCATGTCCTCCTTCATCTTAGATGCTACGGTGATACGAGCTTCGAGGTCATTGGATATGGGATCAAAGGGCATCTGAGTAGTTTTTGTACAAATTGTGTGCAATTCTCAAACTCATCAAGGTTTCCTGCAAAAAAATTAAGACACATCATGTGAGCTGCTATATCTCAGATCTACAAGCTCCAAGAAACTCGTATCGGCATATAGCATCTAAGGTATGGGGGCACATGATATTCTCCCGGGGAGGAGGGGTGGGGGTGCACAACCAATCGGTGGTTGGGAGGGTGGGGACAAATATAATCTAAACAACCCTAAACAGAGCTCCACAATTTTATCTAAGGTCGAGGGGTTGACCCCCGACAATCATAGCTCTGCCTAAACACAACATTTGCATGTACTATAGTACTAGACTTAATATTCATGTTTCAGGTTCATGGTCATTTTAAATATTGAACTGAGGACCATGGATGTCTTACATTTTACTCCCTTCGTTCCTAAATATTAGTCTTTTTAGAGGCTTCAAATGGACTGGCACATACGGATGTATATAGACATATTTTAGAGTTCACTCATTTTGCTCCGTATGTAGTCACTTGTTGAACTCTCTAAAAGATTAATATTTAGGAATAGAAGGAATATTTTTGAATTCGTGTCATACATGCATGGTTTGGAAAAATAGATGCATTATACTTATTGGATTGTTGTTGTGTTCGTGCATGTCTCTCTCTCTCTGTGTGTGTGTGTGTGTGTGTGTGTGTGTGTGGTCATATGCTTGATACATACAAAGTTTTCTCACCTCCATATTGTTCATATTTTAAGTTTGAATTTACATTGGAAAACTTACTAGGGATACCATGAAATGTGAAATCCACGTTGAGATCACTATATCACAAACTCACTCTAATTCAACAACTCGTCATAAATCAATTACCACGTTGAGATTAGTATTTGCAAGGAAAATACGGGTATCGTAATACACATAGATTCGTTCGACAATTTAAAAGGTTCCTTTCATATTCTTGAATGGTAGGACCCAACGGCATATCAGCCAGACCTTGGCTCGTGTTGATCCTAAAAAACAGGCTCGTGTCCTTCGGTGGCATGCATGGTACGCACATTAGGCAACCCCAACCAGTCGAGCCTCAGTGTTTCAAGTCGAAATATCTGGCGGCCAGAATTCCAGCCCTAGGAAATTCCCCTCATGTCCCCAGTCCATAATGACTACCGATGAACAACGGAGGGATGCTTTAGTAACTAGACAATGTTATCTACCGTGCCGAGCACGGTTCAATTCCCTCGGTCGCCGCTCGTCAAGGTCACCCGTCAACTGCATTGCCTAGTACTACTACTACTACACCAGGATGAGCACAGAATTGAGCCCGTTTGTTCGTGCCCAGTACTTGAGTTAATATATCAGGCAATGCACTGGTACAGAGGGATTATCCTTTTACTCCCTCCTTTCCGGTTTATAGGGCTTATCTCAAAAATTTAGTTTTCCCATTTTATAAGTCTCAATTTGGTTTTTCCCCATCACATGTTCAGATTTCAAGGTGTAATAAATCATTACATGCAAGTATTAAGAGAAAATTGACCAATGCATGTACTTTATGCATGCATGCATTGCAATTAATGCATTCGTAAACACAATTTTTGAGGAAAACAAGCGCATTAATTGAGTGGTTTTGCAAACTACAACAATTGTTCCACCACTCACCATCTACCTTGGTTGGTGAGATTTTTGAATTGAGCCCTATAAACCGGAAAGGAGGTTTAACTAAGCAAAATGTTTGACCAAATCCTTTCTTAAGAAATACAACAGGACAGATGTACGGCTTGAAAATTTATTGCATGATGCAGGTTATGATATTGTTTCGAATCCTGGATCTTAAATTTCAGAAAATCCAAAAGTGAGCATAAATTCTTGAAACTGAGCATGGTCACGTGATATGGCACAAATATTACTTCGTAAGTTTTTTCTTCAATTCGAGACAAGCTGCTTATGACAAGTTGCACAAATGAAGAGCCAAGGTATTTTGGAACAAAGACCTGTCACGTTAAGGCGAACGCTTTCACTATTGAAACCGTGGGCGTTTACGTGCCGCCACGAGTCCCCGCTTCTCATCGGCAGGTGCCGTCCCAGCAAGCGTGTGAGTCGACGGGAGGCGTGCGAGCAGACCGCTGCGCCGGCTGTCAGGGAGGCGTGCGAGCAGACCGCTGTGCAGACTCACCGGGAGGCGAGCCCTTTGACCAGGCTCCGCCGCCCACCGTCGTCCCAACTGCTCCCACTTTTAATGTCGCCGGCGCCGCAGTTTAAAATCAACCCCGCACTACCCGGTATCGCTACAATCCTCTCTCTTCCTCTCCGATTCTCCTGTCGTCTACCTCCAACTAGCCTGACCTAAACGTACGCCATGCCGCATCACGATGGTCTGCCCTTAGTGTTCCAGTTTCATGAGGAAGACACCCAGCCGGAGTCTCAAGAACATAAGGCGCTTTGGGACGAGCTTGAACTGGCCTTGCGGGAAGACGCCGCGCCTGTCCCCGCTCCCGTTCCGGCTCCCGTCGCCCCGACTGCGCCAGCGCCCATCCCCGTGGCATTGATGGGCTGGGAGCCGCACATTGTCGCCGAGCTTGATGCCACGGGGTTCCACGAGGTCCCCGCCGACTTTCACGCGCCCGTGCACCTGCCAGCGCATGCGCCTGCGCGTGCACTGACGCGCACGCCCGTGCCGGTGCCCGTGCACCTGCCAGCGCATGCGCCTGCGCGTGCACTGACGTGCGCGCCCGTGCCGGTGCCCGTGCACACGAATGTCTCCGCCGCGCCGTTGACAGCGCCTGTCCCCGCGCGGGTGCCAGTGCCCCCCTCAGCGGCATGGATGGCCGCCGTCGACCGCTTCCTTGCACCAACGCCAGTCGCCTCCTCCCGCCAGTTGACTCGCTCCGAAGTCCAGAACATTTTGGCCTTCCTTGAAGCTAGGCCAACGTCCAGGAGTACGCCAACAACGGCGCAAGACGCCGCCGTCGCCGTCGGTCAGTGGCCCGACGACACACAGAGCACGGCAGAGGAGCCGCTTCCCACCGCGAGACGCCCCCGCCGCCGCCGCGTAATCTAAATTTGCCATGAAAAACGTTCGGATTGCCATGCTTAAAATCCGAACGTTTATCATTTCCGTTTATTTTATATCGATCGTCGTATAATTTAAAGTCGGAGTCAGACTGAACGAAATGTATGGTTTGATCGATTGAATGTTCTGCTAGAGCCGTATCAAATTAAATATAAAACGTCATCAAGCCACATGTATTCCTTGTCATCCAACGACCTAGACTGCTTCAATGTCGAGCGCTCAACACGTTTAGCGTGCAGTTAATTTCATGCCAAAAATAGTGCTAATCACATGACAACACGCAAATAATATCCTAGTAGTTAATATCCGCATGCACTTAATATACTTCCAAATTAACGTGCATTGCACGTACACACTGACTAGTGCTGCTAGTACGTGAAACTGGTGCCGTGACTTGTGAACGCGTCCAGATATGGTCAACGGCAACATCGCCCGCGAGTTCTTCCTGTTTGCCCGTGCGTCTAAACGCAGAAGGGGAGGAGAGAGAGAGAGCACACATGGAACCCACCAGTAAGTGAAGGCGAATAGTACTAAAAATAATATTACATGTTATCCATTAATTAGGCTGTGGTAATATAAAAACATTATGTGAACAAAGGGGGTACAACAAACATTGCTATTCTACGTATGTTGCCTATTGACGTGCGGCTTGAAGGCCCGGTCGCATGTTCGATCCTCGTCCTTTATTTTTTAATTTGTATATGGGTCCAAATTTGTTTCATGACATGTGGGCCCCTCGGTGTGTAGTTTGTAGCACTTTAATTTGTGGGTCGAAATTTGTTCCATTCCAAGTGGACTATCGGTGTGTAGTTTTGTAGCTTATTTATAATAATTAAAGAGAACAACATAGTTTTTTCAATAATACCATGGTGCGACGTTGAAGGCGAGAAAGGACGTGCGAGAGAGCGATGACCGAGCCAGAGGGAAATCAACTAGGGGAGTTGCGTGGGTTGCAACGGTGTTTGGAGTAGTTGTGGGCCGAATGCTACGAAAATATAATCTAAACCGACCGGAATAAATGCCTACACAAATTAATCCAAGGTTGGAGTGCCCCTCGCAATGTAAATAGCTCCGGCTTTGCGAGGGATGGAGAGGTAGTAGCTTCAACGCGTGGAAGATACGGTGTGAGAAAGCGAGGTCAATCGAGAGACATATAGATAGAGAGACAAAGTGAGTGTGGTCCGACATTCATTGAACAAATATATATGCTCCGGAGAGATATTGTCCGATTGAGCTTTTGGTAAGGGTGAGGGCTGTAAGATAGAGCTTGAGAGATGATCCAGTCACAGACGTGTAGATATATTTTGTGCGTGGGAGGAAGCAAGGTCAACCGATCACATAGGGTCGCCGTGCGATCGAAAGAGTGAGACGGGTTGGAGAGAGTGACCTAGATAGACGATGTGCATGAGAGAGTATACAATGTGAATAGGTCGAATTGGGCTCAAACATGGTGATATATCGTTTTTGTCCGAGAGAGAGCGAGGTCAATCGAGACATACAGAGAGAGAGAGAGAGAGAGAGAGATTGAGTGAGCGTGGCCCACCATGAGGTCGAAAGAGTGGCGGCGGCTTGGATGGACTGACCTAGATAGACAATCTGCGTGAGAGAGTATAGAGTGTGTCGATCGAGGCCCGAACAGGGAGATATATCATTTGTGTGTGAAAGAAAACGAGGTTAAACGAGACTCAGATAAAGAGAGCGAGATTGAGCGAGTGTGGCCTGCCGTGCGGAAGAAAGAGTGAGACAGTCTCGAGGGAGTGACCTAGATATACAACGTGCGTGCGTGCACACGAGAGGTTGGGGGGTTAGATAGGCAATGCATGTATTTAGCGCGAGAGGGTGAGAGGGAGAGGGGGAGAGAGAGAGAGCTCGGCATGGGGTGCAATGGCGGGTGTGTGAGGTAAATACATTTGGTAACAGGAGTGGAAAAAGGGGTTGTGTAGTTGAGAGACTTAGAGATCGAAACATGGAGAGAAAGAATGAACGTGTGTTGGAAACCGATAGCTTCCTAAGGTGGTTAGGAGAGGAAGATTGACCGATACAGGAAGTATGTAGCGTTTGTGCGGGGGGGGGGGGGGCTAAAAACAACATTTGAATGTACATAGTACGAGACTTAATATCGATGTTTCAATTCGGTGTACATTGTAAGATTTGAACCGAGGACCAGGCATACGGGTAATTATTTCGAATTCGTGCCATACTAAGTTTCGAAAAGTTGACATTGACTCAATTTGTTGTGCTATTTTGTAGGTCATATGTTTGAATCCATCCAAAAGTTTTCTCACTACCATGGTGTTCATCATATACATATGAATTTGTATTAAAAAAGTAGCGTGGATACAGTGAAATGCGAAATCCACGTTAGAATTGGAGATCGCTACGTGACACACACTCTAATTCAAATAACTAACTACGTGACACACACTCTAATTCAAATAACTAATTATGTGACACACTCTAATCCACGTTAGCGTGGGTACCGTTTCGATTTTTTTCAAATAACTCCTCATTAATTAATTTATAGTACTCCCTCTGTTCACTTTTATAAGACCTTGAAGACATTTCAGACAATGTGCAAAACAGTTCATTTTAAGTTGTCTGAAACGACTTACAAAAGTGAACGGATGGAGTATCTCGTTTCGAATGACTAATTATTGCAAGGAAAACACGGGCATGGTAATACATACAGATTCGTTTGCAAATGAAAGAAGATTCGTTTGCATTCTCAAATGTAGGCGCACCAGGCAGACCAGGGTCGTGTCGGGGTGGACGCTGCTTCGGTGCCTTAAAGGCAACTGCCCTTGGGTGACTGACATGTGGGCCAGCCACCTGTTGGGCCCACATGTCATGGACACAAAGGCAGGTGCCTTAAGGCACCGAAGCATAGTCCTGTCGGGGTGGTCGCGTGTGTCGGACGGACGCGTAGCACCCAGCCACCCACCCCCTCCCCCCCAAAAAAAGGACGACGACAATATAAGTTCGCGCTTCCACGTTTCGGATTGAAATATCTGGCGGCCCCAATTCCAGCCCTGCAAAATCTCTCTTCTCCACCGTCCCCTTCCGCGCCCAGATTGCTCAAATCCCTAATTCGCCGCCATCCCTCGAATCGCCCCTCGTCTCGTCTCTTTCCCCACCGTTCCCCACCTCTGTGCCGGACGACGACGACGAAGACGACGGTCGCGCTTCACCACCGCACCGGAGCTACCTCATCTACGCCCTCGTCCACCGCACCGGGTGGTCCACCGACAACGTCGGCCGCCGCAACCGACGTGCCTCACAGACACCGAGTTCCACCGCATCAGGTGCGCTTCACCGACGCCGTCTCCCAGCTCACCGGGGCTACTTCACCGAGCACATCGTCGCACCTCCGCCCCCCGAGGCCGTTGGGGCTTCACCAACGGTCTCGTCCACCGCATCGTAGCGCTCCGCTGCCACTCAAGATCTGCATCCGTGCGCGGCCAGCCAACGCCAGCGCATCACCCTCAACGGCTCTGAAGTGACCCGCACTCTAGCTAGGCGAGCATGCCCAAACGCCGGCCCGAACTAGGTATCCACACATCACTCCCTTGTGCACTGTTCCGACGATGTTTGGATATCCTTTCACTGCTCTCTTAGCTTACACGCCTATGCAACTCTGACTTTAACTCTTATTTCTTCTGGAGATATCATCTGAAACAAGCAAATCCATTTTTTAGCGAAGCATGACGGCGCTACGGGATCTGGTACACATCCTGCACACCCGTATAACCTTGTAAGTATCTGTCCTCCGGTACAACATCAAGGTCGATTCCTCTTATTTGATCAACCATTCGCCGTGTCAAAAATGCAGAGGGGGATGCAAGGAGCACAAGGCCTGCACATCCAAGCAAGTGGTAACATGGACTTGTACATGGAACATCCCAAGCGCAAGCAGAGCTGCAGTGAGCCTGTACAACGAGCTAGCGTAAGTCCCTGCATTTCATTTAATTCGTACTGGCATTCGTGTATGATTTGTGTGCAGTGGCTGATCCACGAATTCAAGTTACCAGGGGCGAACATTTAACTTAAAAAATACGAAGGCACTTGCACTCCGGAAATCAACATAACTTGAGAAATGTGAAGCTACATGCACTTTGAAAACCAGCTAATGATCCAAAGTAGTTCAGATTATAAACACTAAATGATGCAAGCACCAAAAAACACAAAATGCAACATGGTGTACAAGGACTACAAACATGGTCTGTACCTGCTTGAATTATTCGTTCTCTGGCTGAAAATATCGAAGTGTAATTGCACGTATAACCAGTGCGCAAACTGCATATCAATATATCTATCCTGCACAAGTATGCCAATAGTTTCAAACAACAGATTAGAAAAGTATTTATGCTATGTTGTCATGATACGGGGACTTTCTGGTAGATGGCCTCGACGTTTCCTCAAGCTATGAAAATGCACTATAATTTGCTTGTCATCAATGCCTGCAAATCTCTGTCTCTCTCAACATAGTAGATCATCATTAGACACTAAATCCTTCAATGAGCTTGCAAAATGCTTGCATTAGATCCCTCATTAGACACTATATGTTCATCACCAGGAGCATGTAAAATGTTTGCATCAAATCCTTCATTAGCAGTCTGTTCATTAGACACTTCAGGCTCAAGAACAACATGAGCTTGTATGTTTGCACCGGAAACTTGATTAGATACATCAGATTCAGTCAGTTCAGTATTGATTGGGGGAGTTATAAAATAAGTAGAAATTGGTTTCATTTTCTCATAGATTCCCTACATACAAGCAGTTTTACAACACCGTCAGGTTTAACTATTGGCCAGAAATTGAAGAGTTGAATTAGATATAATCAGGGATGTGATGTACCTGCTCGTTGCGCATGCTACTCTTGCAAGCTGCGACTGTCCGTTTGCGCAAGCTCGATGCCATGCCCGTGCTGCCGCCGCTGCCTCCCACGCAGGCTACACCCAGGGTTGGATCTTCATCTTCTTGTCCTTCCGTTCGCTTGAAGCCCGGCGACCGCCCTCCAACGAGGGCGCGAGGAAGTGCTGTGTCGGTCTGTCCAGCGGCGGCTAGGTTAGGAGCGAACCAGACTGGAGGCTGGAGCGAATGAATTGGGATTTTTCCTGCTGTCGATCGATATGGGAGGCGCTCGTTTGGGCCGCGAGCCTGCTATAGGGCCTGCCTTGCACTTATGTTATTGGCCCATCCAAATTGAAACATTTTTCTTCATTTTTTACATTGCCTGCTCGTGCGTTGGGACGAACAAAACTAGCATGGGCCAACCTGGACGACTCAAACTAGGTGCACACTTTCCAGCCACCTGAGGCGGCCGCCCATACCAGCCCCTATGGTGGCGTCGCCCCTTTTTGCGTGTATGATTGGATAGTGAAAAATATTCCAGTGGCGCTTTTGATTTACCCACAGAATGGTTGAATTGCTTGTTTCTATGAACTGAGTTCGCCAATAATGTGAAGGATGCCAGTCTTTTCATCCTATTGTAGATTGCTTAGATCTCGATATGCCAAAAGTAATCGCATGAAATATACAGTAAAAGCCAGTGTGATGTGTTTGGCTACAACTAGTCTGACTACACGTCCTCATATAACATATCAAGGACGCACCATCTTACCAGATTAACCATTCGACTTACCCATGCAGTGTGGGAAGAAAGAAGTATTGGGACTGCGTATCCAAGCAATTGATGCCATGGACTCCTTCGTACAACCTTGTAAGCGAAAAAGAAGTTGCAGTGTGCCTGTACAAAGAACTAGCGTAAGTTCAGTTACCTGCTTCTCGGAATTTTAGTTAGCCACTTATTGCAAAATTGTTCAATTACGTTGCTTGGCTTAATTTAGTTTGCTACTGATTACATAATGGCACAGCCTGTTAATCATATTGTAGACTGCGCCTATCTATGTGTTTGATACTTACTGTTAAGAATTACCTGTTTGCCTTAACTTAAATATCTACTTGTTTGTTTAACTGCTTTGCTGCTGCAACAGCGGGTTACAATGATGTTAATAACTACTTTTCAGCATCCAATTGAAACTCTTTAATTCCTTGTTTGTTTAACTGGTTTGCTGTTATAACTCCCAGTTGAGATGTTTTGCTAACTTCAACTTTTCTGAATCCAATCGGAACTTTAATGGCAAAACAGGTTAGCCCAAGATCAAAGAGCGAGGTCCCCATGGACGTTGCATCATCCCACAGCAGTGGCACCGGCCCAATCGTGCATTATGAATTGCCAACTGCTGATGCTCTAGAGGCTAAACTAGTGGTAGAAAGAGATTCTGCTTCTGCACTTAGAGATGAAGTTGACATGTTGAGGAAGCAAACAGCACAATCACAAGCAGTACTCAAGACAACCATTAAATATTTGGTGGATTTCAAAACGAAGCAAGCTGAGACTGACCAGATTGTTAAGGTCCTGAAGGAAAAAAGGAAATTAAATTCCTACTTGGTAAATCATAGGTGAAATGTTCTTTCCATAGTTGAATAACCTTTGTGTTGTCTGTTCATGTAATCAATCAAACCATTTGTTTTAGAGATCATGTAATAATTGTTTTTTTGTTTTTGGTTTGTAATTTTATTTGAGCACAAGTCTGTATTAATTGATAAGACTCGGAGACATTTCATTTGGATTGCTGTGCCAGACCTACAAATATGCCAATCGGGCTGAATGTGCATTCAGCAATAGTAGTAGTATAGATGGACCATAAGTGGCACGCATCGGAAAGGGCCAAGATGCTGGCTAAAAAAAGGATGTTGTTGTAGCCAAAAAAAGTACAGCGGCCTGGCTTATGTATGTTAGTTGATATTATTGATCCATATACTCTATAAGTGTTTATATGTCTGTTAGTTCTGTACATTCTTGGTTGATTGACTCGGTATTTGAATCTTGATACATCGCTTGTGTACATATCTAAATGGGAGTACACATTATGCTGCGTGTGACATTTGAGTTGGACATGAAGTGTTCCAAATATTCGAATTCACCTTAAACTGGATTCTAGTTTCTGAATTTGAGTATCGGCATTTGTAAACCATATTCATATATGACAGTGGAATACATCTTTGTCGTCCTTTTGAAGATATATAAAAACACATAGAATGATTTATAAAGATTCATATAGGAATACAAAATGGATTCGAATTTAGTTGCCAGGGTAAACGTGGATGCTTATTGTCCCAAAATTCGAAAGAAGCAGCAAAATGTCCACTCCCACGTCGGCTGCCCGAAGCCAAGTGTTTGGGAGATGGAAATTACTGTCTACCCATTACACGGACAATCCATCGGCCCGATTTCCACTGCTCTAAATAGGGGTAGGTTAGTAACTTCAATTAGACGTGACACGACCGCCTCTGAGCCCATTCCGACACGGTGGGCGTCAAACATGGGCGGCAAAACACATTTGATTCAAGCTCGTCCGAAAGACCTCTGTTTCTCCCTCCATTCCCCATTCATACACGGTGGGCGGCAAAACAAACTCGACTCGGCCGAAATCGATGTAGGCAAATATTTTCAATAGGGGCAGGTTTGTAACTTCACTCAGACGTGACACAACCGCCCTACCTGTCAGCCCCGTTCATACACCGTGGGCGCCAACCATGGGCGCCAACCACCCTCTCCTCGCCCGAAATCGCTCTGGGCAAATATTGGCGAGATGCGAGATTACCGTCCTATCCCCAACCGACGAGACGTCCAAATTTTAAACGGGGGCTAAGTTCGTAACTTTCCCATATTTCAGACAGGCGCGTCCCAAAAACATGGTTCCCCGTACCTCTCCCTCCATTTTCCCATTCATACACCGTCCGCGCTAGAACACCCCATCCCCACACCAGCCTCCGTCCGCCACCCCATCCATCGCCGCCGTCCTCCACCACATCCATCGCCACCGTCCTCCACCATGCCGGAGCGCCTACCAAGACCGCGTCGTCCACTGCTAGAGATGGACGTTTCTCATCCACGGCGACGGACCAATAGCCTTGCATCGCGTCCTCTCGCTTCATCGGCGTCGTCGTCCTCTTTGCCGGGGCCGCTCACACGACCTTCTCTTCCACCGCAACGGGACTTATCCCCCGATGCACCCGTCTACCGTCGCAGATCTGCTTCAACGCCACCGACAGCCATCGCACCCCCGATGCCTACACGGCGCCGCAAGAGAGGTGGTACTTCATATCTCCTCAACTTTTTGATCTCAACCAGAAAATAGATCTTAACTTGGTTACTCTACTTTCTTTTCAGCTCTTAGAATTTAGTTCTTAGTTCGAAGCAAACAATGGATGCTAAATATCATTTCTCCGGTTTGCAGCTTCAAATCTGCCATGGCACAGCCATAATACGGTTTAATTGATCATGCTTAGGGTTTAATTGATCATGTTGGTTCCGTGGTGGTTTCTTTAATAGAAATCGGAGGGGAAACCCTCTTTTGCTAAAAAAATATGCTTAGAGTTTCCCCCTTTTATGATCACTATACGATCAGAATACGTGCTTCGTGTCATAATAACACTGCTCCACCCATCAAGCTAAACAAGCTTAGATGTTCAAATACGAATCTGATATTATTAAAACAGAGTTGTTTAATTGGTCAGCTAAATGTTCCTAAATTAGTTTCGAAAATGCATGTTCGCCGCTCGGGTGTGTATCTCTACAGGGTGCCCACGGTGGGCCGGCCCACCCTGGGATTTTGGGTCGTCCCAGGCCCCGATTCCCCTCTGTTCTGCTGCGCGCTTCCGATCTCTACTCGCCCCCAGCCGCCTGCCTCGCCGGCGACTTGCCGTCCCCGGACGGCATGACTCTAGGAGGAGACGCCGGACTAACAGGAGGCCAGGAGCCGCTCGCCCAACAGCGTCACCGCTGCCCGGGCGCGCCGCCGTGCCTACCTTCCCAGTCCGTTCAGGGCTCAGGCGTGCAGCACCCACCAAGCCAACCCGATTTATCCTGAGATACGTCCTCAACACTCAGCAGCCACTCCTCATCACCCATTTTCTAATTGATTCATTACTCATTAGGCAGGACTGTCATTAGGGTTTGTTGTGTGCTCAGTGCTACCTACACTTAATGGTTCAGATGTATTTCGGTAATCTTTAGTACCTCTAAAGTTCACAGGGTTTTCAAAATTCCGGCCCTCGGAACAGAAACTAGTCATTTTGGATTGTTGGTCGTAGTGACATTGACCCAGATTACTACTGCAAGCCAGGTTTGTTGACAATTTTACTTGTCTTTCTTACTCATTCGATATAATATCCAATTATTCACGTCGATTAGTTGCAAACAATAAGTGCTAGACAAACTTCTTCATTCAGATTTTGGACGGTCTCTTACTGCAGTTACAATTCTGCATACTTGTCCTAATAAGCTCACAAGTAAATGATTGATTCACTACATCTATGCTTGCCTTGTCATATTTGTTGTCAATATTCTTTTAGGGTGGACCACCCTGTTTCTAAATACTGGAACCGTAGACATGAGTGAATAGTATTTCTCTATGTGATCTCTTCCATCATGTGTGGGTAACGAACACTGCATTGTATAGAAAGAAAGTGTCATTTCCAGCTTTTACATAGGTTTCGATCTTTTACATGGAATACAATCTGCCTACTTGCTTTGTGTCGCACTACCAACACTCCACCCTTGAAGCTAAACATTACGCCACTCATAATTGCTTAGTTTATTTGTTCAAATACGAATTTCATATGATTCTAATGTTCCTACTTCAGTTTTGAAATGTGTGCCTGCCTGTTATAGAGACATAAGGGGTTTGTATTTCTGTGTGTGGTCTGGTCAGCACGGTTGGGGAGGTGAACTTTGCATATGCAGGGGTTTATAGGGAGACACTCTCCGAGTTGAATCCGCAATGCATTCCATAGATAATCTGACTACTTTTTATGTTTTCATGAATCTCAGATTCTGAACAGCATCATAATGATTATGAGCTTGCGCGCATGAAAAGAATAAAGCAGAACAATGCCATGGCTGTCAAACTTGGCATTAAGGGACTGAAATCAAGTCTGGATGCAATGCAATGCAAACGCTCTCCACCTACAGATTCATGCTCAGAATATGATCCTAACAGTGATTCTGAGCTAGAGGGAGACCTAAGTCAATGTAGCTCCCTAGTGGAGGAGTCAGAGGAAGATGCCCTATCTTATTCACCCATCAAGGTACTTGCTCTAACTTTCCAAGGTTACATTGCTCGCACATATCTTGCAACTGATGCTTTGCATTGCTTCTACTTTGTTGAACTGCCATTAGCTTAGTTTACACATCGTGTATGTGAATACGCCCTGCCTATCCATTTTCAGTACATATTCCATCTGTCATCATACCATATTTATCCATTCAAATGTTGTTCTTGTGTATCAGACGTTCAAAAGGAAGAGGGCGATTGCTGATCGTGGAGGAGCACAAGCAAAGTATTTGGAAAAGGTAGTGGCACCTGATAAATCAAATAGCCCATTAGGTGTAGTTGCAATATCACCTGACCCACAAAATACCCCAACTCTAGCAGACTCTAGCCCTACTACACTGGTCATTTCTGATGCCCCAACTCAGCAGACCCCAACTGCAGCAAACAGTATGATTATGCCAGTTGACATAGCACCAGCTGTACGACGCAAAACCCCCATTCCAGCAAAGAGTACACCAAATCCAGTTGCCAAATCCCTTTTCGAACCAGAGAGAGCCCCAATTGCAGCAAATAGGACCCCTGTTCCATTTCTTCCCAGTTTAGAAGACGAAGCTTATGTTGTTGTCAGGAACTTTGTGCGCATCTTTCCTTCATGGAAAGATTATACCGCAGACACAGAACAATTTCCAGTCTTCCTCCGCAACTTACGCGTAAGTAATGTACTAATGTTATTCATGGTCATTACTGCATATGTTTCTGCTGACAGAAGACACAAGATTTCATTCTTTTAAATAGGCGAGGAGCAAACTGGATTGTGATGACGAGCAAGAGTTGGTTGCGCTTTTCAAGCACTCGTTGATGAAGTATCGTTCCTACCTGAGGCAAGCGCACTTCGATGGCAAGCCTCTGAACGAAATTTCTGTAAAGTCTCCGGTGCTACATTTATCCGACGGTGACTGGAATAATCTTGTTACACATTGGTCTCGGCTGCAGCGTAAGGTACTGTCTATGATATCACATCACAATTTGAACTACATTTCTGCATTTGCCTTAATGTCTCACTTGTACGAAAACTGTTAGCAGAAGAACATTCGTTCTCAAGGGACCACAGAATCTCGCAACTATACTGCACACTGCATTGCTCTTGTGAGTACCTCTTGCCCTGTATGACCATACTTACTTTCATAGCTGTTTGATTATGTAGCATCACTGCACATGTTAGCCTCGTAATCGTCCATTTGGTGGACATTATAAGATCCGTATGGACTCTTACACAAATTTAGAATCAACCCAATGCTTTTGAAGAGGTTTAGCTCTGCAGTCCTCTTGTAAGGACTGAACGTGGTCTATCACTGTACTTACATTAACAGCTACTCCCTCCGTCCCATAATATAAGAACGTTTTGTACAGTACACCAGTGTTCAAAACACTCTTGTATTATGGGAAGAGGGATTGGTTCATTTTGTAGCATTCTGCATCTTATCTCCCTCGCCCACCATTTACTAAAAAAGATCAGATCTATATTTAATCTTACCAACAAGTAGAATACACAGACAATGCCAGTGCAGAAGTGTAGCCCATTGCTCTTGTCAGTACATTTTGTCCTGTAACGCTTGTACTTCCAGGGATTGGTAGTTGATTATGTAGCATCAATCTGCATCTTATCTTCATTATCCTCTATCCCTTCCAGTATTATCATATCTATAATTACTCTCTACAAAATGTAGAGTACAGGCAATGCTTATGAAGAAGATTCTGTGCTGAAATTCTTGAGTTATCCTTCCCTTGACATGGAGAAGGGCATTATAAAGCCGGTGTTAACTGTTAATGTAAGTCAGTCCTTCTAAAGCCTTTATCCTCAACTGCTGTTTAATTTGCTCATACTCCCTATCGTTTACTGCTGTTTAGTTTGCTGTTTCTACCAAAATGCATGTTCGTAAGAACCGTAAGTTCTAAGTTTTACTTGTAAAACCAAATTCCTTATTCATACCATGCACATTACTTAATACTCCCTATATGTATGCTTGGTTTTGTGGATCTATAATCCAGTGTGTGGTGAAGCAGCCCACGTTTGCACCTTGTCATCTCCTGTTTTATCTTACTGATGTGGCTGATGATATGAACAACATGCCATGCACATCATCCAAAATAGATACAATGATTTTCTTTGCCCTTCATCTATGCTTGTTATGTTGACATGGTAATCCAGTAGTGTGGTGAAGCTCCCCGCATTATGAACAATGCCAAATTATGCTATTGATATTTTGAACTTACTCTTTATTTTCTAATTTGAAATTGGATAGAATTGACAGAACAGTTATCATCTTTGTTTATACACGTGCAAAACCTGTCATCTCTCTGCTTTGTTTCAGGGTGATATGCCTGATGGCATGCACAAGTCTGCTGAAGGCTGTGAGACAAACCCAACATATATTGCAGCAAAGAAGGCAAAACATCTTGAAGATAGCGAGACAACCCCAAAGTCTTGTCTTGATGCAGTGTTCAAGTTACTTGAGACTAACAGTCAGACAAGCTCACAGAATTCGTTGTCTGAATCAGTTCGACTTCTTCAGTCCCAAGTTCTAGCAGAAAGGCATTCTGCAACTCAACTTCGACTTGAAGTCCTATCTCTAAGAAAGATTGCGGAGAACACCAATGAGAACCTCATCGCTAAACAGCTACACCTGGAAGCTATGACCGACATGCTAGGCCGGTCTCACAGCCTTGCTCAGCAGCTTGCGCAGCAGTTCCCCCGCAAGGCTAACCTTTCTTGAACTGTCTTGGAAGTGGTCTCGGTTCAGTATTATTTTGTTACGCTGCAATGGTGCCCAGTTTTTGTAATCTGCTTCTTCGTTGCGCTTTATGATCACTGGTGGCGAACTTCGATGCCCAGTGGATGTAATATACCTTAAATCCTTTATTGTATAGTGTAGGTTTATTCTTAGTTACTATGCCGTAATTTCTTTATTGTATAGAGTAGGTTTGTTCTTAATTCCTACTAGTTACTGCCATCATTCGCTATCTGAAAAAAATCAGATGTAGTCGACCGGGCCGAAACATTCGACTCTAACGGGCCAGGTTTTTAGCGGGCCACAATTGGGCCGGCCTGCGTCTTTCTTGGGCCCGAATGATTGGGGCCTTCACACATTGCGCCAGGCCCAAACTTACACCGGCCTATATTTTAGTTGGGCCTTTTGTCGACCCAGCGCTTAGTTTGGCCCAGGTAGCGTTGGGCCATTAACAGGCTGAATATTGTACTGGCCTGTTACGGCCGAGATGAAACCACGGGCCTTTAGCAGGCCAAAATGCATGTTGGGCCTCAATTTTCACTAGTCGTCGACGGGCCTTCAGCAGGCCGAAATGTAGACCGGGCCGTTTTTGGCCCAGTTAGCTCACGGGCCGTTACCAGGCCGAAACATATCTCGGGCCTTAGTTGGCCCACTGATATCATGGGCCTTTAAGAGGGCGAAAGCTTAGTATAGGCATCAATGGGCCGAATTACATGACAGGCCTTTAATAGGCCCAAAGTCACGTTGGGCTTAACTGTTGCCACCTTTAGCACGGGCCGTTAGTGGGCCCGATGTCCCGTCGGACCATATATGGCCCATGGGCAGCACGGGCCATTCCCAGGCCGAAAGTCACACCGGGCTGAAATGGGCCCATGTCTACATCAGGCCTCTAACAGGCCGAAAGTCACTGGGCTGTAGTTGGGCCCAAATATTCGGCGAACAATTAACGGGCCAGATCTGGCTTCGGGCCGCAAATGGGCCCAAATATTGGGCGAACAATTAACGGGCCAGATCTGGCTTCGGGCCGTAAATGGGCCCAAATATTGGGCGAACAATTAACGGGCCAGATCTGGCTTCGGGCCGTAAATGGGCCTTTATTAAGCAGGCCGTTATTGGGCTGGCCCACTAGTACCTGATTAAGTTCTACGGGCCTTTGACTGGGCTGGCCTTTTTAACCTATATGGGCCTCTGTTGGGCCCAGCCACGTGTCGACGTATCATAGGCATGTCTCCTCCAATGGACGGGCGACATCTGGCCCACTGACGAGCTGACAGGTGTTCCCTTCGGCCAATCAGAATTTTACACGTGGAAATTTGCCATTGGTCGTGGCTGTTAACGGGTTATCGGATCCAAAATCCGACCCGATAGCTTAACGGCGTTCCGTTACGGTGGATGCCACGTGTCGGTCACCCTTGACGAAAGCACTTCTGTGACGCGCGATTTATCGTCATGGAAGTGGACACTTCCGTGATGATAATTTTGGTAATGTCATAGAACACTTCTACGACAGCACAGGTATGACTTTCTTGATTCTGTCATAAATTTGTCATGGATGTACATGCATGACAAAAAACGCGACCTACTGTGACAAACACATATCCTTAGGAAGTGTATTTTTTTGTAGTGATTGGACGACTATATTTGGACACCGGAAAGGTTCCAGGTGAGATTGGGACAATACCGGAGCTCCAGGAGGTTATCGAAACCCCCTGGGAGGTATATGGGCCTTAATGGGCCTTAGTGGAAAGGAGGGGAAAGGAGCAAGGGAGCCCCCCCCCCCAAGCCCAATCCGAATTGGGAGTGGGGCCGGCCCCCCTTTCCTTCCTCCCTCCTTCCTCTTCCTTCCCTCTCCCTCTCCAAATAGGAAAGGGGGGGAATCCTACTCCCGGTGGGAGTTGGACTACCCCCTAGGGGGCGCCTCTCCCCAAGGCCGGCCCCCTCCTCCACTCATTTATATACGGGGGAGGGGGGCACCCCATAGACTTAACAATTGATCATTGATCTCTTAGTCGTGTGCAGTGCCCCCCTCCACCATAGTCCTCCTTGATAATATTGTAGCGGTGCTTAGGCGAAGCCCTGCGACGGTAGAACATCATCATCGTCACCACGCCGTCGTGCTGACGGAACTCTCCCTCGACACTCGGCTGGATTGGAGTTCGAGGAACGTCGTTGAGCTGAACGTGTGCAAGAACTCGGAAGTGTCGTGCTTTCGGTGCTTGATCGGTCAGGCCGTGAAGACGTACGACTACATCAACCACGTTGTGTAACACTTCCGCTTACGGTCTATGAGGGTACGTAGACAACACTCTCCCCTCTTGTTGCTATGCATCAACATGATCTTGCGTGTGCGTAGGAAATTTTTTGAAATTACTATGTTTCCCAACAGTGGCATCCGAGCCAGGTTTTATGCGTTGTTGTTATATGCACGAGTAGAACACAAGTGAATTGTGGGCGATACAAGTCATACTGCTTACCAACATGTCACACTTTGGTTCGGCGGTATTGTTGGATGAAGCGGCCCGGACCGACATTACGTGTACGCTTACGCGAGACTGGTTCTACCGACGTGCTTTGCACACAGGTGGCTGGCGGGTGTTAGTTTCTCCAACTTTAGTTGAACCGAGTGTGGCTACGCCCGGTCCTTGAGAAGGTTAAAACAGCACTAACTTGACGAACTATCGTTGTGGTTTTGATGCGTAGGTAAGAACGGTTCTTGCTCAGCCTGTAGCAGCCACGTAAAACTTGCAACAACAAAGTAGAGGATGTCTAACTTGTTTTTGCAGGGCATGTTGTGATGTGATATGGTCAAGACATGATGCTATATTTTATTGTATGAGATGATCATGTTTTGTAACCGAGTTATCGGCAACTGGCAGGAGCCATATGGTTGTCACTTTATTGTATGCAATGCAATCGCCCTGTAATTGCTTTACTTTATCACTAAGCGGTAGCAATAGTCGTAGAAGCAATAGTTGGCGAGACGACAACGATGCTACGATGGAGATCAAGGTGTTGCGCCGGTGACGATGGTGATCATGATGGTGCTTCGAAGATGGAGATCACAAGCACAAGATGATGATGGCCATATCATATCACTTATATCGATTGCATGTGATGTTTATATTTTATGCATCTTATCTTGCTTTGATTGACTGTAGCATTATAAGATGATCTCTCACTAAATTTCAAGATAAAAGTGTTCTCCCTGAGTATGCACCGTTGCCAAAGTTTGTCGTGCCCAGACACCACGTGATGATCGGGTGTGATAAGCTCTACGTCCATCTACAACGGGTGCAAGCCAGTTTTGCACACGCAGAATACTCAGGTTAAACTTGACGAGCCTAGCATATGCAGATATGGCCTCGGAACACTGAGACCGAAAGGTCGAGCGTGAATCATATAGTAGATATGATCAACATAGTGATGTTCACCATTGAAAACTACTCCATTTCACGTGATGATCGGTTATGGTTTAGTTGATTTGGGTCACGTGATCACTTAGATGATTAGAGGGATGTCTATCTAAGTGGGAGTTCTTAAGTAATATGATTAATTGAACTTAAATTTATCATGAACTTAGTATCTGATAGTATTTTGCTTGTCTATGTTTGTTGTAGATAGATGGCTCGTGTTGTTGTTCCGTTGAATTTTAATGCATTCCTTGAGAAAGCAAAGTTGAAAGATGATGGTAGCAATTACACGGACTGGGTCCGTAACTTGAGGATTATCCTCATTGCTGCACAGAAGAATTACGTCCTGAAAGCACCGCTAGGTGCCAAACCTGTTGCAGGAGCAACGCCAGATGTTATGAACGTTTGGCAGAGCAAAGCTGATGACTACTCGATAGTTCAGTGTGCCATGCTTTACGGCTTAGAACCGGGACTTCAACGACGTTTTGAACGTCATGGAGCATATGAGATGTTCCAGGAGTTGAAGTTAATATTTCAAGCAAATGCCCGGATTGAGAGATATGAGGTCTCCAATAAGTTCTACAGCTGCAAGATGGAGGAGAATAGTTATGTCAGTGAGCATATACTCAGAATGTCTGGGTATAACAGTCACTTGATTCAACTGGGAGTTAATCTTCCGGATGATAGCGTCATTGATAGAATTCTTCAATCACTGCCACCAAGCTACAAGAGCTTCGTGATGAACTATAATATGCAAGGGATGGATAAAACTATTCCCGAGCTCTTCGCAATGCTAAAGGCTGCGGAGGTAGAAATCAAGAAGGAGCATCAAGTGTTGATGGTCAATAAGACCACCAGTTTCAAGAAAAAGGGCAAAGGGAAAAAGAAGAGGAACTTCAAAAAGAACAGCAAATAAGTTGCTGCTCAAGAGAAGAAACCCAAGTCTGGACCTAAGCCTGAGACTGAGTGCTTCTACTGCAAGCAGACTGGTCACTGGAAGCGGAACTGCCCCAAGTATTTGGCGGATAAGAAGGATGGCAAGGTGAACAAAGGTATATGTGATATACATGTTATTGATGTGTAGCTTACCAGAGCTCGCAGTAGCACCTGGGAATTTGATACTGGTTCTGTTGCTAACATTTGCAACTCGAAACAGGGACTACGGATTAAGCGGACACTGGCCAAGGACGAGGTGACGATGCGCGTGGGAAATGGTTCCAAAGTCGATGTGATCGCCGTCGGCACGCTACCTCTACATCTACCTTCGGGATTAGTTTTAGACCTAAATAATTGTAATTTGGTGCCAGCGTTGAGCATGAACATTATATCTGGATCTTGTTTGATGCGAGACGGTTATTCATTTAAATCTGAGAATAATGGTTGTTCTATTTATATGAGTAATATCTTTTATGGTCATGCACCCTTAAAGAGTGGTCTATTTCTAATGAATCTCGATAGTAGTGACACACATATTCATAATGTTGAAGCCAAAAGATGCAGAGTTGATAATGATAGTGCAACTTATTTGTGGCACTGCCGTTTAGGTCATATTGGTGTAAAGCGCATGAAAAAACTCCATACTGATGGACTTTTGGAATCACTTGATTATGAATCACTTGGTACTTGCGAACCATGCCTCATGGGCAAGATGACTAAAACGCCGTTCTCCGGAACTATGGAGCGAGCAACTGATTTGTTGGAAATCATACATACTGATGTATGTGGTCCAATGAATATTGAGGCTCGCGGCGGGTATCATTATTTTCTCACCTTCACGGATGATTTGAGCAGATATGGGTATATCTACTTAATGAAACATAAGTCTGAAACATTTGAAAAGTTCAAAGAATTTCAGAGTGAAGTTGAAAATCATCATAACAAGAAAATAAAGTTTCTACGATCTGATCGTGGAGGAGAACATTAGAGTTACAAGTTTGGTTTACATTTAAAGCAATGCGGAATAGTTTCGCAACTCACGCCACCCGGAACACCACAGCGTAATGGTGTGTCCGAACGTTGTAATCGTACTTTACTAGATATGGTGCGATCTATGATGTCTCTTACTGATTTACCGCTATCGTTTTGGGGTTATGCTTTAGAGACGGCCGCATTCACGTTAAATAGGGCACCATCAAAATCCGTTGAGACGACGCCTTATGAACTGCGGTTTGGCAAGAAACCAAAGTTGTCGTTTCTTAAAGTTTGCGGATATGATGCTTATGTGAAAAAGCTTCAACCCGATAAGCTCGAACCCAAATCGGAGAAATGTGTCTTCATAGGATACCCAAAGGAAACTTGTTGGGTACACCTTCTATCACAGATCCGAAGGCAAGACTTTGTTGCCAAATGGATCCTTTCTAGAGAAGGAGTTTCTCTCGAAAGAAGTGAGTGGGAGGAAAGTAGAACTTGATGAGGTAACTGTACCTCTCCTTTATTGGAAAATAGTTCATCACAGCAACCGGTTCCTGTGACGACTACACCAATAAGTGAGGGAGCTAATGATGTTGATCATGAAACTTCAGATCAAGTTACTACAGAACCTCGTAGGTCAATCAGAGTAAGATCCACACCAGAGTGGTACGGTAATCCTATTCTGGAGGTCATGTTACTTCACCATGGCGAACCTAAGAACTATGAGGAAGCGATGTTGAGCCCAGATTCCGCAAAATGGCTTGAGGCCATGAAATCTGAGATGGGATCCATGTATGAGAACAAAGTATGGACTTTGGTTAACTAGCCCGATGATCGGCAAGCCATCAAGAATAAATGGATCTTCAAGAAGAAGACTGACGCTGATGGTAATATTACTGTCTACAAAGCTCGACTTGTTGCGAAAGGTTTTCGACAAGTTCAAGGGGTTGACTATGATGAGACTTTCTCACCCGTAGTGATGCTTAAGTCTGTCCGAATCATGTTAGCAATTGCCGCATTTTATGATTATGAAATTTGGCAAATGGATGTCAAAACTGCATTCCTGAATGGATTTCTGGAAGAAGAGTTGTATATGATGCAACCAGAAGGTTTTGTCGATCCAAAGGATGCTAACAAAGTGTGCAAGCTCCAGCGATCCATTTATGGACTGGTGCAAGCCTCTCGGAGTTGGAATAAACGCTTTGATAGTGTGATCAAAGCATATGGTTTTATACAGACTTTTGGAGAAGCATGTATTTACAAGAAAGTGAGTGGGAGCTCTGTAGCATTTCTAATATTATATGTGGACGACATATTATTGATTGGAAATGATATAGAATTTCTGGATAGCATAAAAGGATACTTGAATAAAAGTTTTTCGATGAAAGACCTCGGTGAAGCTGCTTACATATTGGGCATCAAGATCTATAGAGATAGATCAAGACGCTTAATTGGACTTTCACAAAGTACATACCTTGATAAAGTTTTGAAAAAGTTCAAAATGGATCAAGCAAAGAAAGGGTTCTTGCCTGTAATACAAGGTGTGAAATTGAGTCAGACTCAATGCCCGACCACTGCAGAAGATAGAGAGAAAATGAAAGAAGTTCCCTATGCTTCAACCATAGGCTCTATCATGTATGCAATGCTGTGTACCAGACCTGATGTGTGCCTTGCTATTAGTTTAGCAGGGAGGTACCAAAGTAATCCAGGAGTGGATCACTGGACAGCGGTCAAGAACATCCTAAAATACCTGAAAAGGACTAAGGATATGTTTCTCGTTTATGGAGGTGACAAAGAGCTAGTCGTAAATGGTTACGTCGATGCAAGCTTTGACACTGATCCGGACGATTCTAAATCGCAAACCGGATACGTGTTTATATTGAACGGTGGAGCTGTCAGTTGGTGCAGTTCTAAACAAAGCGTCATGGTGGGATCTACATGTGAAGCAGAGTACATAGCTGCTTCGGAAGCAGCAAATGAAAGAGTCTGGATGAAGGAGTTCATATCCGATCTAGGTGTCATACCTAGTGCATCTGGTCCAATGAAAATCTTTTGTGACAAATACTGGTGCAATTGCCTTGGCAAAGGAATCCAGATTTCACAAGAGAACCAAGCACATCAAAAGTTGCTTCAATTCCATCCGGGACCAAGTCCAGGTGGGAGACATAGAGATTTGCAAGATACATACGGATCTGAATGTTGCAGACCCGTTGGCTAAGCCTCTTCCACGAAAAAAAATCAGCACCAAGGCTCCATGGGTGTTAGAATCATTACTATGTAATCTAGATTATTGACTCTAGTGCAAGTGGAAGACTGAAGGAAATATGCCCTAGAGGCAATAATAAAGTTATTATTTATTTCTTCATATCATGATAAATGTTTATTATTCATGCTAGAATTGTATTACCCGGAAACATAATACATGTGTGAATACATAGACAAACATAGTGTCACTAGTATGCCTCTACTTAACTAGCTCGTGAATTAAAGATGGTTAAGTTTCCTAACCATAGACATGAGTTGTCATTTGATTAACAAGATCATATTATTAGGAGAATGATGTGATTGACTTGACCCATTCCGTTAGCTTAGCACTTGATCGTTTAGTATATTGCTATTGCTTTCTTCATGACTTATACATGTTCCTATGACTATGAGATTATGTAACTCCCGCTTACCGGAGGAACACTTTGTGTGCTACCAAACGTCACAACGTAACTGGGTGATTATAAAGGTGCTCTACAGGTGTCTCCAAAGGTACTTGTTGAGTTGACGTATTTCGAGATTAGGATTTGTCACTCCGATTGTCGGAGAGGTATCTCTGGGCCCTCTCGGTAATGCACATCACTATAAGCCTTGCAAGCAATGTAGCTAATGAGTTAGTTATGGGATGATGCATTATGTAACAAGTAAAGAGACTTGCCATTAATGAGATTGAACTAGGTATTGAGATACCGACGATCGAATCTCGGGCAAGTAACATACCGATGACAAAGGGAACAACATATGTTGTTATGCGGTTTGACCGATAAAGATCTTCGTAGAATATGTAGGAGCCAATATGAGCATCCAGGTTCCACTATTGGTTATTGACCGGAGACGTGTCTCAGTCATGTCTACATAGTTCTCGAACCCGTAGGGTCCGCACGCTTAAAGTTAGATGACAGTTATATTATGAGTTTATGCATTTTGATGTACCGAAGGTTGTTCGGAGTCCCGGATGTGATCACGGACATGACGAGGAGTCTCGAAATGGTCGAGATATGAAGATCGATATATTGGACGACTATATTTGGACATCGGAAAGGTTCCGGTGAGATTGGGACAATACCGGAGCTCCGGGAGGTTATCGGAACCCCCCGGGAGGTATATGGGCCTTAATGGGCCTTAGTGGAAAGGAGGGGAAAGGAGCAAGGGAGGGGGCACCCCCTCCCAAGCCCAATCCGAATTGGGAGCCCCCCCCCCCGCTTTCCTTCCTCCATCCTTCCTCTTCCTTCCCTCTCCCTCTCCAAATAGGAAAGGGGGAATCCTACTCCCAATGGGAGTTGGACTCCCCCCCCCCTAGGGCGTGCCTCTCCCCTTGGCCGGCCCCCTTCTCCACTCCTTTATATACGGGGGAGGGGGCACCCCATAGACACAACAATTGATCATTGATCTCTTAGCCGTGTGCGGTGCCCCCTCCACCATAGTCCTCCTCGATAATATCATAGCGGTGCTTAGGCGAAGCCCTGCGACGGTAGAACATCATCATCGTCACCACGCCGTCGTGCTGACGGAACTCTCCCTCGACACTCGGCTGGATCGGAGTTCGAGGAACGTCATCGAGCTGAACGTGTGCAAGAACTCGGAGGTGACGTGCTTTCGGTGCTTGATCGATCGGGCCATGAAGACGTACGACTACATCAACCGCGTTGTGCTAACGCTTCCGCTTACGGTCTACGAGGGTACGTAGACAACACTCTTCCCTCACGTTGCTATGCATCACCATGATCTTGCGTGTGCGTAGGAATTTTTTTGAAATTACTACGTTTCCCAACAGCACCACCTTCTTCGGGTCGCTCAGGTTCGTCATCGACCGCTATGGCGATCTTCGACTCCGCGTTCCACCGCCCTATCTGGCCGTAGGCATGCTCCCATCGGAGCCCATGTCACCAATACCACCGGCCTCGGGCTTAAAAGGACGACGACCTCGCATCGACAAACCTCGCGGCCGAAGTTCCTATTCCGGCCTTGAGTTCGAAAAGTTGCATCGACCTTACAACAAAAAACTAGCACGCCCTTGTGTCGTATCTGAGCTTTGCTACCCTAGCCTCACTTCCGAAAACAAAATACGGCGATGATACCGCGCCTAGCATCATCTTCATTAAGCAGACGGAGGAAGGCGAGGAGACGGGTGCAAGCCTAAAACCGACCCCAACCAGGATGGTGCTGAACCTTTACAGGCCATCTCCCTGGAGCAGGTTCTCATGAATGCCCCAGGCGGCTCAACGGGCAGCAGATCTTCAGCACCAACCATGACTCCAATCGTCACCAACACCAACGGATCTGCGACAACTCGCGTGGTTCCATCGTCCATGGCCCCCCCAGCCTCTGAGCCACTAAGTATCACTCCATCAGCACCACGTCTTCCACACTAATTTGGCGGAACCCCATCGGTTCCAACATCCTCATTACCGGACTCTCAGGGGTTCATGACTCTCGGGGCTGGGACATTGAGCCTCGCCAGAACAACGATGACACCAACTATCATCAAAGATCATAGACAGGGCGTTGTGGGTGCTGGACACACCCTTACTAGGAAATAACCCCACATATGAACCATGGAGGCCCTCAGGCAGGCCACCATGGTAGCCCAGTTACAACTCCAGAGAAACACAACGGAGGTCGCCACACAACAGGCGCGGTGAGGGAACCAAGACCAACTAACGGAGACGCCGACCTCGACGCCAAACCCGTTTGACCACCAACCCCCTTACAGCCCTTGGGCGCGAGGCGGTCAACGATTTCGATGAAAATGATGATCCCTTGGGAGCGACAGAGATCCACACCCATTCACTAGCGATGACCCCCCCCCCCCCCCCCACACACAAAACCGAAATCATCTGATCCATGCGAAATTTGAAGATTAGTAAACAAACTCGAAATAGTACTCCGTCAGTCTCATAATTTAAGACGTTTTTGACACTAGTGCGGAGGGAGTACATTTCACCCAAAAAGGTGCTCAAGAATGTGAGTACATACATGATACATCAACGATCTGGAGATAGCACATACTAGAACCGGACAACACAACTAACGTGTCATGTCAAGTGTCGACGAGAAAAAAGAAAGAACTACACTAGACGTATCCGCTTGCATTGCTGAGCACCGTCGAAACGTTGGCCGGCGCACGGGCGCAGCCCCTGCTCCACCACGCCGGCGTCGGTGCGGATCTCACCCCGCGCCCCTGCTCCGTCTCTGGCAACGGCCGCCATGGTCCTCTTCACGCGGAGCATCTCCCTGAACGTACCCTCGTCGCCGTGTAGCACCTCAAAGTCGTTCCACCGTTTCCAGAACTCAGGGTAAACCTTGGGATCCGTGAAGGCCGCCGCGTATGCGTACAACGCCCGAGCGCGCGCGACTTCGCCGAGCACGATCTCGAGGTCGGCGAACCCGACGCACATCGCCCTCGCGCCCTCGTCGGGCAGCCCGCCGCCGACGATCGCCTGCTGGTACACGTCCCTCGCCTTCAGAAGGCCGTAGAGCTCGGTAGCCCGCGCGACGTACACCTCGTAGACGCCGAGCCTGTCGCCGGCAGGGACGGCGTTCGCGGCGTCCTCGTACACCTTCATTGCGCGGCTCGCGAGGCCGAGTCCTCCTCGAACCTCGCGTATCTGAGGTACACGGCCTTCTTCCTCTCCGGCGGCGACTGCAGGACGGCCGCCTGGAACAGGTCCCTCACCCTCTCCGGCCTGCTCTTCCCGTGCCGCTGGACGAACCTCGTCAGGTACGCCTCCCATATGGCGTCGGCGTGCGGGTGCTTGAAGGACCTGACGCCCCGCTTGTACACACGGAACGCGTCCTCGAACCGGCTGTGCTGCTCGAGAAGGGACGCGTGGTCCAGCACCAGCAATGGCGTGATGACGCCGAGGTCGTGCATCTTGTCGTAGACGGCACAGGCGGACTCGAGCGACCCGTGTGTTGTCATCAGGTCTAGGTACACGAGCCACAGCTTGAGACACCGATGCAGTTTCGCCCGAACGTCCTCGCCGCCGGCAGCAGCGGCGCGCGTCGTGGCCTCGATCGATGGTGGCGTGGTCGCTTGCCGGATGAGATCAATGGCCCTCTCGGGATCCTGGTGCCTCAGCTCCATATTGGCCCACTCGCAGTAAACCGCGGCGAGGTGCTCCGCCGCCGTGAAGTTTGCCTGCGTGGCTCTGTGGAGGACGTCTCGGGCGCAGTCGACGCTGCCACGGTCCTCGTACATCTTGGCGAGAGCCAGCCAGAGCGTGTGCGGCGGCTTCCCCGTCGCCTTCGCCGGATCGACGGTCCTGACGGCCTCCGCGTAGGTCGCGGCGTGTCTCGCGGGATCCTTGTGGAAGATCTTGGCCCGCTCGTGCCACACCTGGACGTCGTGCGGGTTCTGCCTCAGCAGGACGCTGTTGAGCAGCTCCGGCCGGCGTTCGAGCAGCCGCTCCAGCCTCGCCATCGCCAAGTCTATGCTGTCCCTGTCGGCGAGCCAGCAGTCCTGGACGTCGACGGTGTCCGCTTGGCAGAGCTCGAGCTCCGCGGCGGCCATGGCGTGCTCGAAGTGCAAGTATGCGTCGAACACCATCCGGAAGTCCTTGACGGTGGTCGCCGTGGTCATGGCCTCCTCGAACACGTCCCTAGCCTTGCCGTGGAGGCCTCTCCGCGCGTAGTGGCTGGCCAGGCTTGTCCACAGCACGCCGGCCTCCTCGGGGAACTTCCGGATGCTGCCGCGGAGGATTCCGTCCACCGGCATCCCGGCGACGTTCTCCGGGTGCTGGGCGAGCAGGCCACACAGGTCAGGCAGTAGCTGGCGCTTCGTTGTGCCCTTGACGGACACGAATCCTTCGTCGTCGATGGCCGCGGCGAGGTGTTGGGCGGCGTCCCGCCATCTGCCGGCAGAGACGAGGAAGGCGATGAAATCCTCCGCGTGCACACGGACCGCGGTCGGGGCCGGGCAGTCGGGCAGGGAGGCGAGGCGGAGGTGAAGCGGCCACACGTGGTGGTGCTGCGTGACGGGCAGCGAGCGCAGCGCGCGGTCGAGCACGTGGCGGGCGCGTGTGAGGAGGCGTTGGTGGAGGAGCGAGGAGGCGTACATGTGCCAGACGCGCGGCATCCGGGACATGCCAGCGGCGAGCGCGCGCTCGAAGGCGGCGTCGAGGCCGGCGTGAGCGGCGTGGGTGACGGGCAGCGCGCGCGCGGCGTCGCCGAGCTCCGTGAGGTAGGCGTGCCACAGCTTGTACGACCCGGGGAGGGCGCGCAGCGCCCGCTCGTAGATGGCCGCGCGCTTCGCCGGCGGCGCCGCGCGACGAGCCGACAGGTAGCGCAGCCAGCCGGACAGCCTGAAGGGATCGCGCAGGACGTCCTCCTCGTACGCGACGTCGTCCGCCGAGACCTCGATCTCCATGGCCGCCGCCATGACCGACTCTTTCTTAAGTCGGCGCCTCAACTCAAACTGTGAGCGATCGTGAAGACGTGATGACGTGATGAGCGGGGGCTGCGACCTGCGAGCCCCTCTCCGTATTTCAAAGCTGACACGACCGAACCCGTCACGAAGTGGGTTCTTCTTCTGGAGTCGGCCATGGCCCACGAGATCGCTGCGGCGCGGACCCGGAATCGGTTTATTTTGTTGGGCCAGATATGCAACGCGGCGTAACGCAACAGTGCCCGGCCCCGCGGCTCCAACCACACGACACGGCCCGTATTCAGCGCATGTCCTCTGTATGGGCAGGCCCATGGTCCCTGATTTTTATCCTTTCTCTTTATTTTCCTTCTGGTTTTTCCTTTCTCTTACATTTATATTTTCCCTTTTTTTCTTTTTCTGTTTTTCATGGTCTTTTATTTCCTTTTAATTTTTTAAATTTTCTTTTCTCCTGGTTCGCAGACGCAACAGAAGAGGAGAGATCGATGATGGTACAAGTAGCATACGGCCTCTGGTTAGCGCGGAATGAGGCAAGAGACGGACGCAGAATAGCCGAGCCACGCAATATCATGCAGTCAACCTTCGGTTCGCTTCAGTGCTTGTAGTCGTGGCTAGGTGGTCTATGAATCTGGATGTAATTTTTATTATTTCTGGTGTTCGTTGTACTAACATGATTGAAGATGAATAAATTGAAAATCTTTCCCGCGAAAAAATAATAATCTTGGCTTACGTGAAGGAATGGGATGATGTTCATGCACGTGAGGCAAGAGTGAGCAAACCAAGGTCCATCAGGCTTGAGAGGTACCGAATGATGGATGGACCAAGGCCAACACGGATGGAGCTTTATCTAAACACAGATGCAAAGGAGGAGGGGGAGTAGTGTTACATGATCATGTGGGAGCTTACAAAGCCCCTGGTTGCCATCTCTTCGGTTGGTCTTCTGATCCAGAGAGGGTGGAGATTCATGCATGTACACCAGCTGTTCAAGTTGGAAATTAACACACAGAAGCTTCATCTGGAGCTTGGTAACCTGGGCATGGTGAATATGCTAAACAGATCGGACAAGAACCCTTGTGAAATCGGTGTTGTCTTCGCAACTCATCCTCTCCATCACACCGCTCATAGTGCCACCGTCCACGTTGCACAACATAAACAAGCTCGAGAGAGCCTTTCTTTGGGAAGACAGAGACAAAACGACTGGTGCACAATGCAAGGTGAATTGGGACACGGTGTGCCGGCCAAAGGATCTTGGTGGCCTTGGCATACTTAACACGGAGAAATTTATCGGGCTGTCTGCTTGCATTGGTTGTGGTTTGAATGAAAAGATCCAACCAAGCTTTGGGTGGACAATGGAAAGCCCCGCGACAAGATGGACTCCGCCTTGTTCTATGCCTTCATGTCCATCTTTGTTGGAAATGGAGCAAGGACGCCTTTGTAGCATGCACCATGGGTGAATGGCCGCAAGTCAAGGGACCTCTGATTTACGAGGCGCCCAAGAGGAAAAACTGGAAGGTGAGTGAAGCACTCAACAATGATGCTTGGGGTCTCGAGAATAACGATCTCGGCCTCCTTTTCGCTAAATCAATTGCGTCAGTTTGTCACCCTGTGGACAACGCTTCATGGCTTCCATCTTGAAGTAGTTGTCGAGGATGATATTGTGTGGAAGCACACAACTAGCGGGCAATACACGACCGAGTCGGCATACAAAGTGCAATTCCTTGGCACAATTAAATCCCTATGGAACACATTGTATGGAAGGTAGGCTCCTGCCAAAGTCAAGTTCTTCACTTAGGTGGCTATTCAAAGCAAGGTTTGGACGGAGAATAGATTGGAGAAGCGCGGATGGCTAAATTATGGCCTTTATACACTTTGCAAGCGGGAGCAAGAGTCTGTTGACCACCTTTTCTACAAGTGCCGCTTCTCCATCCGCCTTTGGGGACTAGTCAAGGACTAGATGCAACTGATGAGCATTGACACTTCCTCATGGCATCTCTCGGACAACATCAAAGATTGGTGGGTGGGCCTTTCCGACACATCTATCCCCAACAGGAATGTGATGGCCTCGCTCAGCAAGCTCTTAGCCTGGACCATTTGGAACGGGAGAAACGCACGAATGTTCCTTCAGAAGTGTGCTCCGCCGATGGTCCTCCTCGCCAATATCAAGAAAAAGGATATCTAATGTCGCGAGAGTAGTAGATCACTTTTATTTCGGATGTTGCGGTTGTAACATGAATGTAAACTCTATTCCTCTTATTTAATGAATGAGGCAAATCCTTGCCTCTTTTCAAAAAAAACTCTCAGCATTGGGACCAACCATCGAAGGGATCAAGGGATGCTCAGGAGTTACCAACAGTTTAAAGTGATGTGGGTCAGGCGAAGTGTGAATAGTGGTGCGCATAGATTACCTAAGGTGGGAATGGGGGATGAACTATGTAAAGTTTGATGTTCTGTTCCTCTGACTGTATTCTGGAGAATGTGTCAGACAAGATCCCCATTTATGTTTAATCTATATCTATACATAATAATAAAGTGATTAGTGCTTCTGTCCACCCATCAAAAAATTGCCCCCCATAGTTTTCATAAATTACCTACTATGCCACTCATAAGTGAAGAAAACAAATCGATTTTTTTAAAGTCGCCACCGAGTATAGTTCTTATACCGCGAGGCCTTCAGATTTCACAAGCACAGAAGTGCCACAATGGTTAAGCACACAATCTTCCACGCTCGAGACCCGGGTTTGATCCCGTGGCCTACCTTTTCTCTCTCCTTTTCTCTCCTCACCGCACACGCTCATGGGTTGGGCCATGTCACGTGATTTTTAAAAACTGGCTGTATATTATGAAAAAAATTCACGACTTCAAAAAAAATCTCACTCGAAATGGAAATGATCATGATTTTCAAAAATGGTCGTGTATTCAAATCATATCCGGGAATTTTTAAAAATGTCCATGAAAGAAAAAAATACCATCTTGAATGACTTGGAAAAAATGGTCGGGGAATACAATAATGTTCATGATTTTTAAAAAATGATCGTGTATTCAAAACATATTCATGAATCTGAAAAAATGTCCATGAAATTTTAGAAGACATTCAAAAAAATTGAAAAACATATCACAAATTTCAAATTTTGTTCCCCCATTTTAAAAAAATCATTAATTCAAAAATTGTTTGTTGAGTCAAAAAATGTTCATGAATTCGAAAAATGTTCATGCATTTCAAAAAAATGATCATCTCAACATAACAAATGTTCGTAGTAGGCGTTCATGATGTGTTTTATGACTAGGATTTTATTAGTTTTTGGAAAGTCTTTATATGTCTAGGCGTTGGTTGTAGTTCGTGTTTGATGAGATTTGTTTTTTACAGTTTTAAACATTCCCTTGCGCGACACAATGATAAGTGTGGCTTGCAGTGGGAAGCTCATAACCTTGAGATTTACCACATTGAATGCATTGTGATCATGTGAACATCGCGGCCATCATTAGCTAGAGTGGGAAGAAAGATAAGTGTTAACATGGGGCCCTCATGTTAAAATAGAGGACGCTCATATGTAAAGGTATTGATCCATACTTAGTTGGCTAGGTCGTAATATTTTTGTCTCTAGTTGCAACACACGGTCACGTTTGCTGGTAAGATTTATTTATTTATAAAATGAAGCGGCAATATTTTTTTTTGAAATATCCAGCTGGTGTTGGCATTCATTTCATTTAGCAGAGAGAGAGAGAGAGTGCGGAAAACAAGTGTTGATCAAGTGATCATTGGAAAGAAAGAAAATGAGTTACAGGACCAGCCTAGGATGCTCCTACGCTAGCAATTAACCTACGCAATCTCTCATGGCATGTCCCCAAAGAGGTGCTCGATGCATCTTGCTTCGGCGATCCTTCATTGCTCCATGTCCCGGCGGCAGGCATCGGTGATGCTTCTCGTGCTTGGTATCTCCCCCTGAATGTGCACGCGTTGTGCTCGAGCCATATTTGCCAGGCGACAAAGGCGAGCATCGATTTGGTTCCCTTCCTGGTATCTGGGGTTGCCTCGTCGATGATCATCTGGACACGCTCGACTGTTGTTTTCCCCGTGCTCTAGCTGGTGTGTGCCAAGACGTTGTATCCAACCCAGGTTGCCACTTTGTTCCACGCCTGAATGGCGACTGGGCACTCCCAAAAGAGGTGCATCGAGGTCTCGAGGTTCCTCATACACGGTTGACAGAAGTAACTCTTGTTCCATCCACGTCGTTGCAGCCTGTCATTGCACTAGAGCCTATCCAGGTGCAACAGCCAGAGGAACATCTTGATCTTGCCTGGTGCCCAAACCTTCTAGATTGATCTCCTGAAGTTGATTGCCGGGCTACCCTCGAACTGTGCATCATATGCAGAGCGCGCGGTGTACTGCCCGGAGCTGCATAAGGTCCATCTGATCGTGCCATCCCTCCCCTCTTTCAATGTAATGCCAGTGCTTTGAATCTCCCTTGCCAGTTGAAGCACAAGTGCATGATGCTATCGTAGTCACCATGGCGAAGGTCAAGTATCCATCGACCCTCATGCAGCGCCTCCTAAACTGATATGTTCTTCCTGATGGGTCGGGCAAAAACCGCAGGGTACGCCAGGCACAGCTGCCTGCCTCCCAGCCACAAGAAGGACCAGAAGGAGTATGTTGCACCATCACCAATGGTGACTGTCGTATAGGCTATGAACAGGGCACGGTTAGCAGCGTCGCAACTCGCAAGGAGTGCCCGTGCCGACCCACGGGCAGCCTGGTTGCGTCCAGGAGAGCCAAAGCCACCGGAGCCGCAGTGCACTTGCGAACTTCGTTGGGTCCGTTGGGGAACGTTGCAGAAAATAAAAATTTTCCTACGGTTTCACAAAATCTATGAGTTCATCTAAGCAACGAGTGATAGGAGAGAGATGCATCTACATACCACTTTGTAGATCGCGTGCGGAAGCGTTCAAGAGAACGGGGTTGAGGTAGTCGTTCTCGTCGTGATCCTATCACCGCGCCGAACGGACGGCACCTCCGCGTTCAACACACGTACGGTCAGCGTGACGTCTCCTCCGACTTGATCCAGCAAGGGGGAAGGAGAGGTTGATGAAGATCCATCAGCACGACGGCGTGGTGGTGGATGTAGCAGAACTCCGGTAGGGCTTCGCCAAGCTATTGCGGGAGGAGGAAGAGGTGTAGCAGGGGGAGGGAGGCGCCAAGACACAGGGTACGGCTGCCCTCCCTCCCCCCTCCTTTATATAGGCCCCCAAGAGGGGCGCCGGCCCTGGGAGATCTAATCTCCCAAGGTGGGCGGCGACCAGGGGGGGTGGAGTGCGCCCCAAGGCAAGTGGGGTGCGCCCCCCACCTAGGGTTTCCAACCCTAGGCGCAGGGGGGCCCAAGGAAGGGGCACACCAGCCCACTAGGGGCTGGTTCCCCTCCCACTTCAGCCCACGGGGCCCTCCGGGATAGGTGGCCCCACCCGGTGGACCCCCGGGACCTTTCGGTGGTCCCGGTACAATACTGGGTGACCCCGAAACTTTCCCGATGGCCGAAACAGCACTTCCTATATATAATTCTTTACCTCCGGACCATTCCGGAACTTCTCGTGACGTCCGGGATCTCATCTGGGACTCCGAACAACATTCGGTTTGCTGCATACATATATTCATACAACCCTAGCGTCACCGAACCTTAAGTGTGTAGACCCTACGGGTTCGGGAGACATGCAGACATGACCGAGACGGCTCTCCGGTCAATAACCAACAGCGGGATCTGGATACCCATGTTGGCTCCCACATACTCCTCGATGATCTCATCGGATGAACCATGATGTCGAGGATTCAAGCAACCCCGTATACTATTCCCTTTGGCAGACGGTATGTTACTTGCCCGAGATTCGATCGTCGGTATCCCAATACCTCGTTCAATCTCGTTACCGGCAAGTCACTTTACTCGTACCGTAATGCATGATCCCGTGACCAGACACTTGGTCACTTTGAGCTCATTATGATGATGCACTACCGAGTGGGCCCAGTGATACCTCTCCGTAATACGGAGTGACAAATCCCAGTCTCGATCCGTGTCAACCCAACAGATACTTTTGGAGATACCTGTAGTGCACCTTTATAGTCACCCAGTTACGTTGTGATGTTTGGTACACCCAAAGCACTCCTACGGTATCTGGGAGTTACACGATCTCATGGTCTAAGGAAGAGATACTTGACATTGGAAAAGCTCTAGCAAAACGAACTACATGATCTTGTGCTATGCTTAGGATTGGGTCTTGTCCATCACATCATTCTCCTAATGATGTGATCTCGTTATCAACGACATCCAATGTCCATAGTCAGGAAACCATGACTATCTGTTGATCAACGAGCTAGTCAACTAGAGGCTCACTAGGGACATGTTGTGGTCTAAGTATTCACACGTGTATTACGATTTCCGGATAATACAATTATAGCATGAATAAAGACAACTATCATGAACAAAGAAATATAATAATAATCCTTTTATTATTGCCTCTAGGGCATATTTCCAACAGTCTCCCACTTGCACTAGAGTCAATAATCTAGTTACATTGTGATGAATCGAACACCCATAGAGTTCTGGTGTTGATCATGTTTTGCTCGCGGAAGAGGTTTAGTCAACGGATCTGCGACATTCAGATCCGTATGTACTTTGCAAATGTCTATGTCTCCATCTTGAACATTTTCACGGATGGAGTTGAAACGACGCTTGATGTGCCTGGTCTTCTTGTGAAACCTGGGCTCCTTGGCAAGGGCAATAGCTCCAGTGTTGTCACAGAAGAGAGTGATTGGCCCCGACGCATTGGGTATGACTCCTAGGTCGGTGATGAACTCTTTCATCCATATTGCTTCATGCGCTGCCTCCGAGGCTGCCATGTACTCCGCTTCACATGTAGATCCCGCCACGACGCTCTGCTTGCAACTGCACCAGCTCACTGCTCCACGATTCAACATATACACGTATCCGGTTTGTGACTTAGAGTCATCCAGATCTGTGTCAAAGCTAGCATCGACGTAACCCTTTACGACGAGCTCTTCGTCACCTCCATAAATGAGAAACATGTCATTTGTCCTTTTCAGGCACTTCAGGATATTCTTGACCGCTGTCCAGTGTTCCTTGCCGGGATTACTTTGGTACCTTCCTACCAAACTTACGGCAAGGTTTACATCTGGTCTGGTACACAGCATGGCATACATAATAAATCCTATGGCTGAGGCATAGGGAATGACACTCATCTCTTCTTTATCTTTTGCCATGGTCGGGCATTGAGCCGAGCTCAATCTCACACCTTGCAATACAGGCAAGAACCCTTTCTTGGACTGATCCATTTTGAACTTCTTCAAAATCTTATCAAGGTATGTGCTTTGTGAAAGACCTATGAGGCGTCTCGATCTATCCCTATAGATCTTGATGCCTAATATGTAAGCAGCTTCTCCAAGGTCCTTCATTGAAAAACACTTATTCAAGTAGGCCTTAATGCTGTCCAAGAATTCTACATCATTTCCCATCAAAAGTATGTCATCTAAATATAATATGAGAAATGCTACAGAGCTCCCACTCACTTTCTTGTAAACGCAGGCTTCTCCATAAGTCTGCATAAACCCAAACTCTTTGATCATCTCATCAAAGCGAATGTTCCAACTCCGAGATGCTTGCACCAGCCCATAAATGGATCGCTGGAGCTTGCATACTTTGCTAGCATTCTTAGGATCGACAAAACCTTCCGGCTGCATCATATACAGCTCTTCCTTAAGATAACCGTTAAGGAATGCCGTTTTGACGTCCATCTGCCATATCTCATAATCATAGTATGCGGCAATTGCTAACATGATTCGGACGGACTTAAGCTTCGCTACGGGAGAGAAAGTCTCATCGTAGTCAACCCCTTGAACTTGCCGATAACCCTTAGCGACAAGTCGAGCTTTATAGATGGTGACATTACCATCCGCGTCCGTCTTCTTCTTAAAGATCCATTTGTTTTCTATTGCTCGCCGATCATCGGGCAAGTCAGTCAAAGTCCATACTTTGTTTTCATACATGGATTCTATCTCGGATTGCATGGCTTCTAGCCATTTGTTGGAATTTGGGCCCGCCATTGCTTCTTCATAGTTCGAAGGTTCACCGTTGTCTAACAACATGATTTCTAGGACAGGGTTGCCATACCACTCTGGTGTGGAACGTGTCCTCGTGGACCTACGAAGTTCAGTAGCAACTTGATCCGAAGTACCTTGATCATCATCATTAATTTCCTCTCCAGTCGGTGTAGGCACCACAGGAACATTTTCCTGAGCTGCACTACTTTCCGGTTCAAGAGGTAGTACTTCATCGAGTTCTACTTTCCTCCCACTTACTCCTTTCAAGAGAAACTCTTTTTCCAGAAAGGATCCCTTCTTGGCAACAAAAATCTTGCCTTCGGATCTAAGGTAGAAGGTATATCCAATGGTTTCCTTGGGGTATCCTATGAAGACGCATTTTCCCGACTTGGGTTCGAGCTTTTCAGGTTGAAGTTTCTTGACATAAGCATCGCATCCCCAAACTTTTAGAAACGACAGCTTAGGTTTCTTCCCAAACCATAATTCATACGGTGTCGTCTCAACGGATTTAGACGGTGCCCTATTTAAAGTGAATGTAGCTGTCTCTAGAGCGTATCCCCAAAATGATAGCGGTAAATCGGTAAGGGACATCATAGATCGCACCATATCCAATAGAGTGCGATTACGATGTTCGGACCCACCGTTACGCTGAGGTGTTCCAGGCGGCGTGAGTTGTGAAATGATTCCACATTTCCTTAAGTGCGTACCAAATTCGTTACTTAAATATTCTCCTCCACGATCTGATCGTAAGAATTTTATCTTTCGGTCACGTTGATTCTCTACTTCATTCTGAAATTCCTTGAACTTTTCAAAGGTCGCAGACTTGTGTTTCATCAAGTAGACATACCCATATCTACTTAAGTCATCAGTGAGAGTGAGAACATAACGATATCCTCCGCGAGCCTCAACGCTCATTGGACCACACACATTAGTATGTATGATTTCCAGTAAGTTGGTTGCTCGCTCCATTGTTCCGGAGAACGGAGTCTTGGTCATTTTGCCCATGAGGCATGGTTCACATGTGTCAAATGATTCATAATCGAGAGACTCTAAAAGTCCATCAGCATGGAGCTTCTTCATGCGCTTGACACCAATGTGACCAAGGCGGCAGTGCCACAAGTATGTGGGACTATCGTTATCAACTTTACATCTTTTGGTATTCACACTATGAATATGTGTAACATTACGTTCGAGATTCATTAAGAATAAACCATTGACCATCGGGGCATGACCATAAAACATATCTCTCATATAAATAGAACAACCATTATTCTCGGATTTAAATGAGTAGCCATCTCGTATTAAACGAGATCCAGATACAATGTTCATGCTCAAACTTGGTACTAAATAACAATTATTGAGGTTCATAACTAATCCCGTGGGTAAATGTAGAGGTAGCGTGCCGACGGCGATCACATCGACCTTGGAACCATTCCTGACGCGCATCTTCACCTCGTCCTTCGCCAGTCTCCGCTTATTCCGCAGCTCCTGCTGTGAGTTACAAATGTGAGCAACAGCACCGGTATCAAATACCCAGGAGTTACTATGAGTATTGGTAAGGTACACATCAATTACATGTATATCACATATACCTTTAGTGTTGCCGGCCTTCTTGTCCGCTAAGTATTTGAGGCAGTTCCGCTTCCAGTGACCCTTTCCTTTGCAATAAAAGCACTCGGTCTCAGGCTTGGGTCCATTCTTTGACTTCTCCCCGGCAACTGGCTTACCGGGCGCGGCAACATCTTTGCCGTCCTTCTTGAAGTTCTTCTTACCCTTGCCCTTCTTGAACTTAGTGGTCTTATTGACCATCAACACTTGATGTTCTTTCTTGATTTCAACCTCTGCTGACTTCAGCATTGAAACTACTTCAGGAATGGTCTTCACCATCCCCTGCATATTGTAGTTCATCACAAAGCTCTTGTAGCTCGGTGGGAGCGACTGAAGGATTCTGTCAATGACTGCCTCGTCTGGGAGGTTGATCTCCAGCTGGGACAGGCGGTTGTGCAACCCAGACATTTTGAGTATGTGCTCACTGACAGAACTGTTTTCCTCCATCTTACAACTATAGAACTTGTCGGAGACTTCATATCTCTCGACCCGGGCATGAGCTTGAAAAACCATTTTCAGCTCCTCGAACATCTCATATGCTCCGTGTTGCTCAAAGCACTTTTGGAGCCCCGGTTCTAAGCTGTAAAGCATGCCGCACTGAACGAGGGAGTAATCATCAGCACGTGACTGCCAAGCGCTCATAATGTCTTGGTTCTCTGGGATGGGTGCTTCACCTAGCGGTCCTTCTAGGACATATGCTTTCTTGGCTGCTATGAGGATAATCCTCAGGTTTCGGACCCAGTCTGAATAGTTGCTGCCATCATCTTTCATCTTGGTTTTCTCTAGGAACGCGTTGAAGTTCATGTTGACATGAGCGTTGGCCATTTGATCTACAAGACATATTTTGCAAAGATTTTAGACTAAGTTCATGATAATTAAGTTCATCTAATCAAATTATTTAGTGAACTCCCACTAAGATTTGACATCCCTCTAGTCATCTAAGTGTTACACGATCCGAGTCGACTAGGCCGTGTCCGATCATCACGTGAGATGGACTAGTCATCATCGGTGAACATCTCCATGTTGATCGTATCTTCCATACGACTCATGTTCGACCTTTCGGTCTCTTGTGTTCCGAGGCCATGTCTGTACATGCTAGGCTCATCAAGTCAACCCTAAGTGTTTATGCATGTGTAAAACTGTCTTACACCCGTTGTATGTGGACGTAAGGATCTATCACACCCGATCATCACGTGGTGCTTCGAAACGACGAACTTTAGCAACGGTGCAAAGTTAGGGGGAACACTTTCTTGAAATTATTATAAGGGATCATCTTATTTACTACCGCCGTTCTAAGTAAACAAGATGCATAAAACATAATAAACATCACATGCAATTATATAAAGTAGTGACATGATATGGCCAATATCATATAGCTCCTTCGATCTCCATCTTCGGGGCTCCATGATCATCTTCGTCACCGGCATGACACCATGATCTTCATCATCATGATCTCCATCATCGTGCCTTCATGAAGTTGCTCGCCAAATATTACTTCTACTACTATAGCTAACGGTTTAGCAATAAAGTGAAGTAATTACATGGCGTTAAATCATTGACACGCAGGTCATACAATAATTAAGACAACTCCTATGGCTCCTGCCGGTTGTCATACTCATCGACATGCAAGTCATGATTCCTATACAAGAACATGATCTCATACATCACAATATATCATTCATCATTCATCACAACTTCTGGCCATATCACATCACATGACAATTGCTGCAAAAACAAGTTAGACGTCCTCTAATTGTTGTTGCATCTTTTACGTGGCTGCAATTGGGTTCTAGCAAGAACATTTTCTTACCTACGAATAACCACAATGTGATTTTGTCAACTTATATTTACCCTTCATAAGGACCCTTGTCATCGAATCCGCTCCAACTAAAGTAGGAGAGATAGACACCCGCTAGCCACCTTATGCAACTAGTGCATGTCAGTCGGTGGAACCTGTCTCACGTAAGCGTACGTGTAAGGTCGGTCCGGGCCGCTTCATCCCACAATACCGCTGAAGCAAGAAAAGACTAGTAGTGGCAAGCAAGTTGACAAGATCTACGCCCACAACAGATTTGTGTTCTACTCGTGCATTAGAGAACTATGCATAGACCTAGCTCATGATGCCACTGTTGGGGAACGTTGCAGAAAATAAAAAATTTCCTACGGTTTCACCAAGATCCATCTATGAGTTCATCTAAGCAACGAGTGATAGGAGAGAGATGCATCTACATACCACTTTGTAGATTGCATGCGGAAGCGTTCAAGAGAACGGGGTTGAGGTAGTTGTTCTCGTCGTGATCCTATCACCGGAGATCCTAGCGCCGAACGGACGGCACCTCCGCGTTCAACACACGTACGGTCAGCGTGACGTCTCCTCTGACTTGATCCAGCAAGAGGGAAAGAGAGGTTGATGAAGATCCAGCAGCACGACGGCGTGGTGGTGGATGCAGCAGAACTCCGGCAGGGTTTCGCCAAGCTATTGCGGGAGGAGGAAGAGGTGTAGCAGGGGGAGAGAGGCGCCAAGACACAGGGTACGGCTGCCCTCCCTCCCCCTCCTTTATATAGGCCCCCAGGGGGGGCGCCGGCCCTGGGAGATCTAATCTCCCAAGGGGGGCGGTGGCCAGGGGGGTGGAGTGCCCCCCAAGGCAAGTAGGGCGCGCCCCCCACCTAGGGTTTCCAACCCTAGGCGCAGGGGGGGCCAAAGGGGGGCGCACCCGCCCACTAGGGGCTGGTTCCCCTCCCACTTCAGCCCACGGGGCCCTCCGGGATAGGTGGCCCCACCCGGTGGACCCCCGGGACCCTTCCGGTGGTCCCGGTACAATACCGGGTGACCCCGAAACTTTCCCGATGGCCGAAACAGCACTTCCTATATATAATTCATTACCTCCGGACCATTCCGGAACTCCTCGTAATGTCCGGGATCTCATCCGGGACTCCGAACAACATTCGGTTTGCTGCATACATATATTCATACAACCCTAGCGTCACCGAACCTTAAGTGTGTATACCCTACGGGTTCGGGAGACATGCAGACATGACGAGACGGCTCTCCGGTCAATAACCAACAGCGGGATCTGGATACCCATGTTAGCTCCCACATACTCCTCGATGATCTCATCGGATGAACCACGATGTCGAGGATTCAAGCAACCCCGTATACTATTCCCTTTGTCTGACGGTATGTTACTTGCCCGAGATTCGAACGTCGGTATACCAATACCTCGTTCAATCTCGTTACCGGCAAGTCACTTTACTCGTACCGTAATGCATGATCCCGTGACCAGACACTTGGTCACTTTGAGCTCATTATGATGATGCACTACCGAGTGGCCCAGTGATACCTCTCCGTAATACGGAGTGACAAATCCCAGTCTCGATCCGTGTCAACCCAACAGACACTTTCGGAAATACCTGTAGTGCACCTTTGTAGTCACCTAGTTACATTGTGACGTTTGGTACACCCAAAGCACTCCTACGGTATTCGGGAGTTACACGATCTCATGGTCTAAGGAAGAGATACTTGACATTGAAAAAGCTCTAGCAAAACGAACTACACGATCTTGTGCTATGCTTAGGATTGGGCCTTGTCCATCACATCATTCTCCTAATGATGTGATCCCGTTATCAATGACATCCAATGTCCATAGTCAGAAAACCATGACTATCTGTTGATCAACGAGCTAGTCAACTAGAGACTCACTAGGGACATGTTGTGGTCTAAGTATTCACACGTGTATTACGATTTCCGGATAATACAATTATAGCATGAATAAAGACAACTATCATGAACAAAGAAATATAATAATAATCCTTTTATTATTGCCTCTAGGGCATATTTCCAACAGGGTCATGGATGCCCAGTCCCCCAATATGCTCCGGCGTGGTGACCACCTTCCAGCCCACCTTACATTTCCCTCCGGTGACCTCCTCATCTTGTGCCCAAAGGAACCTCCACCTTGCCTTGCCGACGTCCTTGAAGAACCTCTTTGGCTCCCTCAAAAGTGTGATGGCGAATGTGGGCATGGCAGGAAGGACGCACCGTACCAACACTCGCCTTCCAGCAATGTGCATCAACCTCCCCTCCCATCCTGCCTGTCTTGCCCGAATCCTATCTAAGATGAACCGGAGGTGAACTTTGCCGGTGGTGATTAAGCGGCAGTATTTTTTATACGTATCTTTACCTAATATTAAGGAGAGGATTGTTTCTCTAGTTTTTTTCGTTCATGGTGGAACCCACATAATTTTCATACGTTCCAGGCTTCGTTCGTATGTCGCAGGCGTTCTCCCGATTCATCTTTTGTGAAAAAACAAACTACAGGATGCACAGAGCCTCAATGGGCCGGCCCATTAGTGTACAAACAGCCCGCGCCAGTAAAAAAAATTCCGGAAAAATACTGCCACGAGAGGAATCAAACCCAGCCGCTCACACTGGAGCACTCAAATGCTAACCATTAGACTAAACAAAACTAGGTGTTTAATTAGCACCACGAAATTTAAAATTAAGTACACAGTCACGCCAGATACTGAGAGGAATTTTTTTAAGTGAATAAATTTTAGAACGCGATTTTTTGCAAAGTTTTTAATTAAAAAATTTAAAGGCAAACATTTTTTAAAGAACAATATTTGTCCTTTTATTAACTTTGAAACCTGCGTATTTTTTGAAACACAAACAATTTTTTAAAAGTAGGAGGTATTGTTGTCATTATTTCTCAAATTCGCAATCATTTTAAAAACACAAATATTTTTTGAACATTAAATTTGAAATGCCAAACATTTTTATAAACATGTTTTTTTTAAACTGGGAGGTACTATTAACTAAATTGTTTTAATCTATACCTATATTAATAAAACTTGGCGAATTTTTGAACTATGCCCACATGATGCTTTGTTTTACTTCACTTTATTAAACTAGGGATATGGAAAGAATCTTTTTCTCTGTCGCATCTTCACGTACAACGAGTCTCACTCGGTCCAGTGACTCCCGTCAAAATGCATGGGAAGTCCAACCAAGGTTTCATGCATGGTCTATCTGACACAAGCTACTCAATTTACATGATGACACAGACATATATTATGTGCAGTGCTTTTCCCTATTATATTAGCCAGATGATAAAAGTACTGCGTTCAACACTCTTGATCTTCGTCGGACACGAAGGCGGCTCAACAATCCAGCAATTGGACCTTGCCAACCTTCGTTAGTGACAACTGGTACTGCGACCACCGGCGATGAGAACAGCAAAGACGGCAAGCGGAAACATGTGTCTGATGTTATATTGAAATGAAGGATGTGGACCTGAGGATGAGGTATTAGTCATGTTTATTATGTTATGGACATGAGGGTGAGATCTTTAGCCATGCTTAATAAGTAAGGCGTGTGAGGGTTGTTTTCTCCATTGCAATGCACGGTCATGTTTCTTAGTATATCCTTAAAAAAAGAAGGTACTGATACTTCACCGCAGCGACGTACGTACTGTAAGGCCTTGTACAATGAAAGATGCTTGGGGGGTGCTTACAAAAATAAACTGAGTTTTTCTGAAGCACCGGTGCCTATTTCTACAGAAGAGACGCTTAGTTAAGCGTCTACCCTGTACTTAAGAAAAATATGATTTATTTCTCTAAACACCTCTTCTAAGCATCTTGCATTGTACAAGGCCTAATATACGCCACGAGGCACGCGTGCGCCGCAGATACACGGCGAACCCGCCGAGCCAAACATCAAGAGCAGCAGCCGAGACGAGCGGCGCGGGAGACCCAACCAGAGTCCAGACTCTAGAGTAGTGGGCGGGCGGTACCATGCAGCGTCACCTCGGTCGTTAGTACCACCCGACCACCCACCGGGGCGCCGCCCCCATAAATCAGCAGCATCATTGCCCGCCCTCCACCGCCGCCGCCCTCCCGCCCCTATTCCCCCCGTCGATCGACCCCTTCGTGAACAGGGAGCGCGGATGGGCAACTGCCAGGCGGCGGAGGAGGCGACGGTGGTGGTGCAGCACCCGGGCGGGCGGGTGGAGCGGCTCTACTGGGCCACCAGCGCCGCCGAGGTCATGCGCGCCAACCCGGGCCACTACGTCGCGCTCGTCACCCTCCGCGTCACCGAGGGGGACGGCCAGCAGCAGCGGCGCGGCGCGGTGCGGCTGACGCGGGTGAAGCTGCTCAAGCCCCGCGACACGCTGCAGCTCGGCCACGCCTACCGCCTCATCGCCGTCGACGAGGTCACCAGGGCCGTGCAGGCCAGGAAGGAGGAGAAGACCAGGAGGGCTCAGCGGCAGCGGCAGCAGGCCGGCGGGGGGCCGGCCTCCGCCGGCGATGACCAGTCCCTGATGGACGACGGTCTCGATCAGGTATAGTACCTTCTTGGCCATAATTGCTCCCCCATGTTTCGCTGTTCATCGATGGCAGCTCCTTTGTTTCTGTATCATGCATGTTCTTCCGCGTGATGGTCAGTAATCAGCCAATAGTACTTTGCATGTACAAGAACCTACTCTTTTTCTTTGCTTTGTGGTCTCCCCCTGTTCGCTGGTTCATTCCAGCTCTTCACTAATCACTACGACTACCTCCTCATTTTTAATTTGAACTAGTAGTGCATATGTGCAATTGATCAAGACATGTCATTACTAAGTCTCTAAAACGTTGGTATCTGACGAAATAAGGAAGGCAATTTTGGGCTCATCGTTTGTTCTTCAGAAATTTGTATTTGTGTCCTTCCAATTTTGAAATTTGTGAAGTTCACAAGAGTATTTAGTCCTTATCCAGTCTCCAATATGAAAAGAGGTTTTTCTTGATTGTGACATAAGAGTAGGTAACTGAGTTAGTTAACCTGCTAATGCTGCAGTTTGCTGTTAACTTGGGGTAGCTTTGACCATAAGACCATTTGCACTTGTTATTTTTTTGTTCAGCTGGCCACCCTCCTAATTTGTATACCTTATTACGAGTTAGTATGACACAATAGTACCTAACCGCCCAACCATTTTTGATTTACTAAAGATATCATACATTAGCCGATCATGACACAATGATGACTTGAATAATGTACTCTAAACATGATATGATAGCTCCTTATACATATAATGGGCATATTATTCCCACTCAAAGCTAGACTATACTTTGGGCCACATCTTGCTTTGCTCACACCACATGGAAACGGCAGCGACGGATACCTAGAATTTCCTGCCGCCGCCCAAACAAAATCCTGCGAGCTAGCTAGGTTGACATTCTCCAATCGCAATGCCAGATACATGAGGAATATGGCGCCTGCTACCAACTACTAGTGGACAAGGAATCGTTCACCATTTATTCTCTCAAAACTCATGGGAATCGTCACTCATTACGATCTTTAAAACTTAGTACTGTACAACATGGCAAATTGGCATGTTCTGATTACTTGCTGCCGCCCGTCGTGTATATTGCAGTTGGAGCAGCAGGACAGGGACGGCCACCCGAGCAGCTCGACGAAAGGCTCGAGGCATCGCCAGTGGCGCCCGTCTCTGCACAGCATCGCCGAAGTCAGCAGCTGATGCGGCCGACGCATGGCCTGTATTTTAGAGTTCAAGTACATCTCATCAGATGGTTGCTAGATTCAAGCTCAACACCGGAAGATGAGCGTCTGCAAATTACCGGTTTTAACTCATCTTTTTAGTGAGATTAAGGTTGGTGCCTCCGCATCTCAGTGTTGGGACAAAGAGGAAGTTTGAACTAGCAGTGTGGTGTTCGGTGTAGTAGTAGTATATTATTCAGTTATGATGCAAAGTACGTATCTTTGCAGGTGGGTTTTGAGGATCTTGCTGTTGCTGTGTACTATACTGTATTGTTGTCGTTGTTGGTGCCTAATTCGCAATCATAGGCTCGCTGCATATTTGCAATCATAAGGTTACTGCAATGATATATATAATCAGAGCTGGCTGGAATCCACACTTTTATTTGTTGGAAGCAAAGTACCACATGTATCCGATTGTTATTGTTTTGTGCAGGTGGAGTGGGTCGTGACAAGGCGGAAAGATCCTTGATCAGGCGCGCGCAAACCTGAACTGAATGAAACGTGGGTCCAGTTGTGTTGGAATAATTGTTTCAGCATAATGAATCAAAGAGGCATTTGGCCATGTTTCTACAACCTCCAAATAAGTGGAGTATATCCTGCAAGTAGCCAGGCGTATATGTTGATGCAAGTAGCCCAGTGCTGGTTACGAGATACTCCATGAGTAATTGTGGTATCTACGACGAAAGTGGTTTTTTTTTTTTGGAGATGGGATTGGTGCCTAACTGATTTCAGACAGCGGATTGTGATTTCCTAGCTTAGCATCCTGTGCAGGAGTAAGAGACGGTCACTAGTGCTCGCCACGCTGACCTACCTACCAAAGCGGTTCTCACTTTCACTGATTGGCTTTCAGTCGAGCAGCGCAGCCCAGCGCGCGGCAGCGTGACACGTAAACGAAGCCGCGAACGCCGTTGTTTTCAGGCGACAGGCGCACCCGGAAAGCGGGCGGGCCTTCTCGATCTCCTCCGCCCACTCTGCTGCGGAGCCAGGACACAAGCAGGCCACGCCGAGGACGCGACTGGCGGCCGCGCCCATGCCGTTCCAGGGCGTGGGGATGCACCACGGCTCCACTACTTCCACATGTTTGTGTGTGCGTGATCCTCCTCGTCCCCGCCAGTACGCTGCAACGCAACGCCCATACCATCGCAGCCTTTTTTGACGTCGATCATGCACGCTGCGGTAGGGGCGCTGTTCCGGGCATTTGGTTGGGTTCGGTTCTTTTGACGTGCCTTTGGCCGAAAGGAGCCCCGCGAGGACGCACGTACGCCGCCCGCATGCATGATTTGATGTTGGGCGGCAGCGGCACGAACTGGGACGGGCGAGCAAAAGTGGCCAGGGCAACGGGCCATCATATCGGAATGCCGGGTTACACCAACTGTTTACTTTGTCTCGCTGCCTTTTTCTTTTTCGTTTCTTGGTTCACGGTGGAAAGGAGGTACGCAGTGCCGACGCATGCCATCCGCATGCGCCCGGCGCGCACTCACGCGTGGCGGTTGACAAAGCTGTGTCACGTCATGGGCATATGCGGTTCGGCTCCATGGCGTTGTTTGGATAGGAAGAATATACAAAACTAGATCTCTATAAACTAGGAAAATTGTTTAACTGTATAAAACCTTGTTTGGCTGCTCCACCTAATCCATGAATTTAGAAAACTTAGGGTGTGTTCGGTAGTTACCCAGGGCTGAAAAATCCTCAAATCCGTCCCCCAACTCCAGCATCTAGCTTCCCACGAAAACTCCTGGAGTTTTGATCCCGTTCGGTGCGGCAGCTTCTCGTTAAAAGCTAAACAACCATGCCGCACGAGTGACAGGCACGAGAGCACACACGGACAACACGAGGAGAGGACCGACAGCGAGCGCCCCCACTACGCGAGGAGAGGACGGCGGCGAGCTGCGCGCGCGAGGAGAGGACGACAGCGAGCTGGTCCGGCGAGGAGAGGACAGCGGCGAGCTGCTCGCGTGAGGGAGGACAGCGACGAGCTGCTCGCGTGAGGGGAGGACGGCGGCGAGCTGTTCTGGAGAGGATAGGACAGCGGCGAGCTGCGCGCGCGAGGAGAGGACGATGGCGGCTAGGGTTGCGGGAAGGACAAGGGGAATGGAGGGGGCCTGTGGGTATGACGAGGGGAATGGACGAGTCGCTGGAGGGAGTTGACGAGAGCGAAGCGGTACGCAGGGCTCACTTCGCGGTGGCAGGCGCAGGTAATTTCTCTCAACTCCCGCTTCCCAGTTTCCTCGGAGCCAGCTTTTCCGAGCTCCGCGACTCCGTCGATTTTGCACGTAGTCCAGAGCCAGCTTCTCGGCCCAATAACCAGGATTGGAACCGTTCGGCTGGACTCCGAGGCTGGATACGAGGATTTCAGAAGCCAGAGGGCTCCCGAACACGCCCTTAGTTTCCAGAAACCCAGGATTCCGGGTTTGTGGAAAAACGACTATTAGTCGTTTTTGCAAAAACACGTTTCACAAATATTGATACCTCATGCAACTTCATTTGCCTACAGGAGACGAAATTAGCCGCAATTGACCCTTTTGTGGCTTCTTTTTTGGGAGGTCGAAGACTGAAGAACTTTGCTGAAAAACCTGTTGATGGCACCAAGGGGGGCATCCTTCTACTCTGGAATGAACACAATATGAAGGTGGACAACATCCACATTGGCACATTTTGCATCTCCGCGAATGTCTCTATCGTCAATACACCAGTTTCCTTCAAACTCACTTCTGTTTATGGGCCTACTAAAAGTAATCTGAAAGACTCTTTCTTCCAAGAGCTTGTGAGCATAAAACCTCCTCGGGGCACTAGATGGCTCGTTACGGGAGACTTCAACCAAGTTTATCGTGCCCGAGACAAAAACCGTGCAAATGTTGATCGATCTCGACTGGTGCGCTTTCGGAACGCCCTTAACTCCTGTGAGCTAAAAGAAATCCATCTACAGAATAGAAAGTTCACTTGGAGCAACGAGCAGACTAACCTGACCTTGAGCAAATTAGACTCTTTTTTCTGCAATGAGGATTGGGATCTCGATTTCGGCACACACATTCTCCACGCGCTCTCATCCTCACTCTCGGACCATTGCCCACTCCTCTTGGCTAGTGACAAGGGACCAAAACGACCAAGATCTTTCCAGTTCGAGAACTTCTGGATTAAAATGCCCAACTTCAAGAAAATCGTCCAGGACGCCTGGGCTGAGGAAACCAGCCACTCCAAGCCCTATCAGGTGCTTTTCCACAAGCTTAAGAGGACGAGCCAATGCCTTCGCAAGTGGAGCAGGTCCATCTTCTCGAACCACAAAATCCAACTTCACATGGCCCTTGAGATCATCCTCCGTCTTGACATTGCGCAAGAGCATAGGGCACTGTCGACGGGCGAATGGAATCTGAGAAAGGATCTTTAGAGAAAGGTTGTGGCCCTGGGAGTTCTTGAGAGGGCAAGGAAACGACAAAGCTCAATAATTAAGTTGCTCAAAGAAGGGGATGCAAATACTCGTTTCTTTCACCTTTGGATCAACCACCGACGGAGAAAGAACTTCATCCACCGTATTAAGCACAATAATGGTTGGGTCACGAGCCATGACCAGAAAAAAGACATTTTTCAGAATCACTTTAGAAAAACCATTGGGAAGGCCCCCCGCGCTCCAAAGACTTCAACTGGGGCTGCATCCCGCTATCTTCCTGTGACCTCTCAGACCTTGGATTGCCATTCAGCGAGGAGGAGGTCTGTGCTGCAATACATGAGCTTCCAGGAGACAAAGCTCCGGGCCCTGACGGATTCACGGGCATTTTCTTCAAAGAATGTTGGGACATCATTAAGCCAGAGATAATGCTTGTGGTCAATAATTTCTCCAATCTTCATGTCAACAACCTCCACTGGCTCAACTCGGCTAACATTGTCCTCATCCCTAAAAAAGATGGGGCAGAGGATGTATCCAACTTCCGGCCTATCAGTCTCATCCACGCGGTTGCCAAGATCATTGCTAAGATGATGGCTACTCGACTAGCCCCTCACATACATGCGCTTGTCTCCAACACACAAAGTGCCTTCCTTAAGAAATGAAGTATCCATGACAACTTCATGTACATTTGCAAGTTGGCCTGCCGTCTACACCGCACCAAATCACCAACCTTGCTTCTCAAGCTGGACATCAAGAAAGCCTTTGACTCGGTTAGATGGGATTACCTTATGGACTTGTTGCGCCACCACCACTTCCCGAGCCGGTTCTGTGATTGGATATCTGCTCTCCTTTCCACGGCCTCCTCCAGAGTGCTACTTAATGGTGTTGCAGGCGACCCAATCAAGCACGGTTGTGGGCTTTGACAAGGGGATCCTCTCCCCCCTGCTCTTTGTCCTCGCCATTGATCCTCTGCACCACATCCTAGCCAAGGCTACTGCGCAAGGCAACCTCCATCCCATCCGTGGCAACCCCATCCGAGCCTCCCTATATGCTGACGATGCGGCCATCTTTGTTGCTCCAATCAAGGAAGATATACAGTTTCTTGCGTCAATGCTCTCTGCCTTTGGTGATGTCACTAGGTTGGTCACGAACTGCAACAATAGCTTGGTCGCTCCCATTCGTTGTGCCCACATTGACCTTGACGACATTCTTCAAGCCTTCCCGGCGGTTCAGACCTCTTTCCCCTTGCGATACCTAGGCCTTCCCCTGTCGGTGACTAGACTTAAGCGCATACATTTTCAATACCTCGAGGACAAGATTGCGAGCAAACTGCCGCCTTGGTCGGCTATGCATGTTGCCACCCCCGGGCGCATTGTCTTGGTCAAAGCGGTCCTCACAGCCATTGCGATCTACCATCTCACGCCGCTGGAGCTGCCTGCTGAGATCAGGAAAAAGATTGATAGTCTGCGACGTGCCTACCTTTGGGCTGGTTGTGATAAGGTGTCGGGTGGAAAGTGCAAGGTTAACTGGGAGCTTGTTTGCAAGCCTAAGATTTTTGGCGGCTTGGGTGTGCTTAATCTCGAGAAGTTTGCGACCGCGTTTCGTCTTCGCTGGCTATGGTTTGAATGGGCAGACCCTCCTAAGACTTGGATGGGGATGGAAACACCCTGTTCAAACAGTGACAGAGATTTGTTCTCGGCTGCCACAATAGTGACTATCGGGGACGGCAAAAAGGCTAAATTCTAGGAATCCCCATGGCTAAATGGTCTCCGGCCTAAAGACATCGCGCCAAAGATCTTTGAAGTGTCCAAGAAGAAGGCATGTCTGGTTAACAAGGCCCTTGACAACAACTTCTGGATCCAGCAAATCGACACAACTTAGGGACTGACTTTGCCACACATCCAGGAGTTTGTGGTTCTGTGGGAGATGATTGATGGTGTCGCTCTCAATCATGATAGGAAGGACACTATATCTTGGAAATTCACTTCCAGTGGCGACTATTCAGCAGCTACGGCATACACGGCGCAGTTCGAGGGCCAAGTTCTCAGCTCAACCTCTCCCACAATCTGGAGGAATTGGGCTCCCCCGAAATGCAAATTCTTCACTTGGCTTATCATCCAAAACCGTGTGTGGACGGCAGATCGGTTACAGCGGTGAGGTTGGCCAAATTGCGGACTTTGTCCCCTATGCAAACAAGTCCAAGAATCTACCGCCCATCTTCTTTTCCAATGTAGATTCACCGCCCGTGTCTGGACCGAGGTGGTCAACTGGCTTGGCATTCAGGACCACTCACCGCTGACTTGGTGCCACGAAGACACGGTTCAAGATTGGTGGCTGAAGACGATCAACACGGGAGGGCATATCAAGAAAGTGATTGGCTCTGTTCTGATGCTTGTCATGTGGGAAATTTGGAAGGAGCGAAACGCGAGAGTTTTTTGCAACACGGCTTCACCGACCACTATTATCACTGCCAAGGTCAAAGAGGAGACCCGACTTTGGGCGTTGGCGGGAGCCAAACACATGAGTGCAATTATGTCGCGAGAGTAGTATTTTATTTTGCCGCTTTGCGGCTTTTGTCTAAACCTTCTTCTTAAATAATGAAATTGGCAAGTCTTTTGCCTTGTTTCAAAAAAAAATACGGATACAACTACTTTTCTCCACATCTCTCTCGTTCCTCAACATTTCATTGGCTCTAGTTTTACTTGAGGAAGAGTGTAAGTCCTTCGGTAGCTCCATTGGCGACCACGAGACGAGCACAACAACTTGACCTTCAGGCAGGTGATAAACTGAGCTCCGGCGCCGGCATGGTCGCCGCTGCGTGGCTGACCGCCATGGACGTCAGGGTGGACAACGGCGAGCACTCTCACGAGTTATGCGGTGCCTGGGTGTGGCTGCTCCGTTCACATCATAGACGGCCTCGACCACCAAGGTAAACGCTCGTCGGCGGCCGCCCGCACATACTGGAGGTGTGAGGGCAGGCGAGAAGCAGCCCAGGTGGAGCATGTGCAGGGAGGAAGCAACGACCTCGGTGCTATGGAAAGGGCCATCGCCGGTCGATAGCATGCGCAGCCTTGCAGGCCCGACCGGAGGCGAGCAGTAGCCTGGGCAAAGGAAGAATCATATCTAAAGCTTGGTCATGTACTCTCGTCAATGGACGATAGGGGAAGAAGGAGAAGGTCACTGGCTCACGGGTTGACAACAAAAGGAAAATAAGAGTTGGCTATCCAAACAATGAATTGTACCAGCCCGGTTCTACTTTTTGCTAACCCAAACAAAGTTTTCTATAAACTCGTTAACAATAAAAAATATTGTAAAACTGGTTTTGCGAAAATTCAGCTAAAAACTCGTACTATATATACCCATGGATAAAATTCACTATCCAAACAACGCCTACAAGTACAAAGCTGAGCCAATTCAGTCGAATAGTTACCGTGCGAGGTGCTCTTGGGTCGTCTAACTCCTTTTGTTTTTTGTGAGATGGCAACAAAATCAACTCATTGATGCAAATTAAAACAACATTTTACCAACTGAAGTTTTCTCTAAATAAACACAATATGTCTGCATCATATCAAAAATATTGGAATGAATGCAAACAACATCGATCGGTCCCCCGCAAAAACAACAACAACAACATTTTTTTGAGGAACCGGCAGGAGCACTGCCTTTTCAAATAAGAAGGAGAATAACGTTTATGTACAAGAGTGTTCCGGTTTTTTGAGGAGAAACCGGACAAAAACCCCTAAAAACCCACACGATGGCACTAATCAGCCAATACCGGCTGCCACCTGTGCCCGGCCAAAGGCCAGAGACCTTTGCTTGATGTCTTCGAAGGCAATAGCTGCAACCTCTAGGTGCGTGAGGCGAGTTCCATTGAAGATGCGTCGGTTTCGAACCTTCCAGATGTTCCAGATGGTGAAAAGGAAGCGGCCGCTCCGCCTTCTTCTGTCATTCTTGGGCAAATTGATGGTGAGCGAATCCCACCAGTCCGAAATCCCCATCGAAGGGGCAATGTGGGCGTGCCCCCAGAGTCCTCTCCCGTCCACACCTGGACGAGAGACCAAACTGCGGTGGCAAATGGGCAGTCCTTGCAGAGATGAGTGGCCGTCTCCGGAGCCCAAAGGCAAAGGGGACAGCAAGGGTCGTGCGGCCAGCCACGAAAGGCTAGCGTATCGGCCATGAGGATCTTCCCATGGAGCACAAGCCAGGCGAAGAACTTACATTTTGGCTCAGCGTGTGCCTCCCAAATCTTGGTCGGGGAGAACCTGGGATAGGATCTAGAGAACTGGGCCGCGTAAGCCGAGGCAGTAGAGTATATGCCATTGGGGGTCCACCGCCAAGTGATGGAGTCCTCCTGGTCCGGGTTCAACACCACTTGAGTGATGACTGAAGCGAGGGCAATGAACTCCTGCAGGTGGGTAGGCGATGAAAGACGGGCAACCGATCTGATCCAGTTCTCCTCGTGGAGCTCCTTCATCATAGATCTCCGCTTCCTGGTGGCAATTTTGTATAGCTCCGGGAAGGCCCGGGACAGAGGGCCCCGTCCTTTCCAATCGTCGTGCCAGAATAAGGATTTTCTCCCATTGCCGAAGGATATGGTGGTAGAAGCCCTAAAGAGCGCCATATCCATCTCATCACAAGGCACCGCAGAGCCCACCCATTGGCGGTCAGGATTAGTCCACAAAAGCCAAGGCCAGCAAAGTCGGAGCGCCCAACCAAATCTCTCGAGGTCTGTGCTTCCCAGGCCCCCCATGGGCTTAGGCCGGTAGACAGTCTTCCAGTTGACCAGAGAGTGTCCACCAGACGCGTTTTTTGAGTCTTCCCCACATCAGATGAAGTTACGAGTGATCTTACTAAGCTTCTAGATTTCCCAAGTGGGGAGCGGGAGCGCAGTGAGGTGATGACTTGCGATGGCGCACAACACGGACTTTGCAAGGGAGACCCTGCCGGGATGCGCCAGATTCTTCCCCTTCCAGCCCGGCAACCTGCCCATTGCCTTGTCCAGAAGAGGTTGAAGGTCAACCCTTCTGAGCCACCTGGTATGTAGTGGGAGACCCAGGTATCGGCCGGGGAACGAGGCCAGCTTGGCCGGGAAGGCTGAGAGGATGGCCGGGAGATCAATGTCTTGGCAGCAAACGGGAAACACCTCGGTCTTGCTGACATTTGTGATGAGGCCTGATGCATCCCCAAAAAAGGCAAGGATTAGAGCGATGGCGTCGATCTCTTCTTTGACCGGGTTAGCAAAGATGCCAGCATCGTCCGCATAGAGAGAAACCCTGCAGGAGGCCGGCCGCGCCATGATGGGCTTGAGGATCCCAGCCTAGGAAGCCGCCCTGAGCATAAGTTGTAGAGGATCGATGGCCAGAATGAAGAGCATAGGCGACACCGGGTCACCCTAGCGAAGGCCTTTTCCATGCGCGAATGGGTTCCCGGCTCCCCATTTAACAACACCCTAGAGGAAGATGAAGCGAGGGTCTTGTAGATCCAGTCCCGCCAGTGCTGATAAAACTGAAAAACATCGATCGGTGATAAAACTGAAAGTTCCATCAATGTTTTCAAACTTGGCGTCTCAAGTGAAAACACTATGGAAGACTGAGCCTACAGAAGCTGGGATAATAACCTCGAAGGTTTTGAAAAGCCGCTTGAACCGCCTACCCTAATAGTCAAGGTTCTGATGTCCCCAATGCATCATGGTTAGAGAATTTTCAACAAACGCCCAATGCGCGGCGCGCTAAAAACCAGTTTGCAGCGTGCCGATCGCCTGGTTTGGTGCGGCGGGCAGCGCTGGCTCCAACAGCCGCGGTAAAATGCAGTGTTAGAATAAATTTGAGGCACTCCGCCGATCATCCGAGGACCAAGCAATCACACGAGCACGACACCGAGATTTGTTAACGAGGTTCACCAATATGGCTAAATCCCCGGGGCCTGACTATGGGCGCTCCTCCCCATGATACCGCTATAATACCGCACCCGGTCGCCCTGGACGCCGACACATGCCGCCGACTTCCCCTGCGTTCAGGTGCTATTATGTTGGCATAGGTTACATCTTGTGTCTACCCTCGCTATATATGAGAGGCCTAGGATACAAGTGTCCTACTTGGACACGACTCCATATCCTATATAAACACAATACAACTACAAGTCCAACTGTAAGCTACCTTGTACACTATATTCGACACAACTCTAACAAACTCCACCTTGGCGAATATTCTCCACCACCATGAATTCATCAATGCGTCAAACTTCCATGTACATTGGACTTGAGCTTATCTCGTGAGTTCTACTACTACTCCAAAGACTCCATATGACTCCACCTGCAACTTGTAGTCCCTTCTTTTCTTGACCACGTCAACACTCGAGCAAAATTAAGTTCCACATTACTCTAGTTTGTGCTCCCAACTTCCAGAGTATCAGCCCAACGCCATCACACACTGATCATTGACCTGCCTGAAAGTGAACAGCTCACATATTGAGTGTCACACATAAGAGTTACCTGAACTCAACATCATCGCTCCTTTCTTGACTGCATGTCTGAAACTTGAAGGAATTTCACCATTGCTTGTAATCATCGTGAGTCAAATTTGCAGTTGTCTCACCACATGTATGACCACCAGAGCCCTGGCCCGTCTCAATGTCCCGTGCTAACTGCATGCCTCGATGCTATTACCGCGTCGAGCCTCCGCTGTCCCGATCAAGTCTCAAGGGTCGCGAACCCACACCACTCAACCCCCACTACAGAGTACCATCGGTCATCACCGACCAATGATGAGTTTCACGCTTCCATCAGACCAATGGGCTCCAGTCTGAATTATGTGTCCCTCGCTTTTCCCCTTGCTGAATAGGCTTTGATTCCCTGGATCCTTACACCGTAGCCCCTCAATCCAGCTTCGAGTGAAGTCTTTCGGACTCCAACTCCACCTTCAATATGACTCCATTGTAGATGATCAGTCCACCCTTGTGCCCCGTTGACATCAATATCTCATGTGCGCACCATCTTGAATCAACCCCGCGTCATAGTCTTGTCAAAGTCACACAAGCCGTCGGGCCTGTGCCACGTGTTTCCACGCCCCAGAAGTTGGTCACCATCAACATCAGGCTCTTATGTCGCTATCGTCGATCCAAGCACCGTCTTCTGTACCAACCGACTCACGTCGATCTATCAGACTGACAAGCCTAACCCAGCCGAACTTCCCCGACTGCAACCATCTATAACTCCTCACAGTTCTCATCATCCGTCTGGCTTGACATCCCACAACGCCTTCAAGCATCCCTGTTGTGCCAACAAATTTTCACCCTTATCTGCCATAACCCAAGGTTTTTGGTTCCACGAACTTCTTCACCTCAAACCTGGAACCCGTTGACATCCAGGTTCTTCGTACGAATGACCCTGTGAAAAAACCATATGAGCTTTCCACGCGACTCTACTTGGTCTTCACGTGAATAGCTCCTGTCTTGCTATAACTCCTGATGCTAAGCTAATTGCTTTGTCAATGACTTTTACTTTCCGATGCACTTTGTTTAGAGCAGCCTTGATGTTGCACGTCTCTCTCTCGGCCACCAGGAGAACACGTCTCCTCTAGGGACTCGGTCCCCCTTTTTTTCTATCAAACAAATCCCACATCCAAGCTTCGGCTTGCACACATATGCTACAGCTCTCACGCACGACCCAACACCGAGTCAGCGCCTTGGACATTCGGGCCTCTTGGCAGCCGCTCACGACCCTTATGGGCCTCAGCTCAATCGTTGGGCCGCAACCTCCACTGCCGCTGGCTTGCCCTAGCAGCGTCTGCCTGCACATGCTGCTTTTTCCAGCGATTTCCCCTGAGCCGCCACCGCTAGCACTCATTTCCGATCGCTGTACGCTCGCTCGATTGATCCTCTGATCCATCGCCACACGTCCCTTGCTACCGCAACCCGCACAAGTGGCTAATCCAACACCAGCTCCAACCGCTGCTTTTCTTATCTTGCCGAGAACTCCGTTAGCTTTCGATTGCTTCTTTTTCAATCTTGTCGAGAACCACGCCATAGCCAGCTGCATCTCGAACTCGATATTTCCTCTAAATCAACAGAACCGCAACCTCCTCGTAACCTTGCTCATGATACCACTTGTTAGAATAAATCCGAGGCACTCTGTCGATCATCCGTGGACCAAGCAATCACACGAGCACGACACTGAGATTTGTTAACGAGGTTCACCGATATGGCTACATCCCTGGGGCCTGACTATAGGCGCTCCTCCCCATGATACTGCTACAATACCGCACCTGGTCGCCCTGGACGCCGGCACATGCCGCCGGCTTCCCCTGCGTTCCGGTGCTATTATGTTGACATAAATTACATCGTGTGTCTATGCTCGCTATATATGACAGGCCTAGGATACAAGTGTCCTACTTGGACACAACTCCATATCCTATATAAACACAATACAACTACAAGTCCAACTGTAACCTACCTTGTACACTATATTAGACACAACTCTAACATGCAGCGCGCAAAAATGCAGTGCGCGCGCTCTCGCACAAACAACATATGCGCATCAAACACAAGCAAGAAGATCAAACACAAATAAAATAAATCAACAATAAATAGTTCAATTTCGTTATTACAACTCAAACAAATAGTTTATCTTTCAATACAACAAATAGTTTATCTTTCAATACAACAAATGGTTCAACAATACAACATCAAACGCACAAATCATGATGCTCTTTGTTGGCCATTCCAAGCCCACCACTCCTCAACGAGATCCTTCTAAAGATCATCATGCACCGTGGGACGTCGAATGGCATGATAGGAGGCGACAAAACGGGCCACCCTTTCAGCCCTCCACCGCACTCGCACGGGATGTCCCAAGAGCTCATAGTGAGGGTAGTCTACATCTTGAAAACACTCATTCTCGATGATCATGTTGTGCATGATCACACAAGCGTGCATGATGTACCAAAGCATCTTTTAATCCCAAAATCTAGCCGGTCCTCTCACTCAAATTGGGCTTGCAAAATCCCCAAAAGCTCTCTCCACATCTTTTCTAGCTGCCGCCTGAGCATTATGGAAATCAAGATTTTTCTTACCTTCCAGTTTTTTCAACGGCTTCACAAATATTTGTCACTTTGGATAGATGTCATCCGCAAGATAGTAGCCATAGTTGTATGTACGACCATTTGCTACAAACGGCACCGGTGGCAGTTCACCATTTGCAATCTTATTCATTAGTGGTGACCGGTTGACAACGTTGATGTCATTCAAAGATTTAGGCATTCCAAAAAAGCATGCCAAATCCAAGTCTCTTGATCGGCCACCGCTTCAAGGATTGTAGTGGAACCCTTTTTTTGGCCGTCGAATTGCCCATGCAATGCCGTTGGACAATTCTTCCAACTCCAATGCATGCAATCTATTGAGCCAAGCATACCTGGGAAGCCGCGAGCTTTGTTCATCTCCAATAGCCTTGCGGCGTCTTCAACATTGGGAGATCTCAAATACTCCTGGCCAAACACTTGCACAATTCCAACTGCGAAGCGCTTGACACACATGATGGCTTGGCTCTCACCCATGGCCAAGTGATCATCAACTAGATCAGTGGGGATACTGTATGCCAACATATGCAAAGCGGCTGTCACCTTCTGAAAGGTGCTATGCCCGAGCTCTCCGGCGACATTCCTTCTTTGCTGAAAAACTCGGTCATGGCTCGCTAGTTTCTCTGCAATGCACCTGAACAACTCAGTGCTCATCCTAAACCGGCGACAAAAGTACGACTCGAGGTATGTGGGATTTTTCACAAAATAGTGCCTCGTCAATCTGTTGTGGGCATCGATCCTATCCCTCTAAATTTTCTGCCGACCCATAACCAAACCACCGTGCTTTGGTTTTTTTATTGATGTGCATAGTTAGGATCATTGCAAGATCCTCCTCCTCTTCTATATCAAATTCTTCTTCGCAAGAATCATACGATGAACTCATCTACAATGTTCAATTTAAACTAGGCTATAAAAACTACAAACAACATGCACCAAATTCATGTAAAAAAATGTGAAGTTGAAGCAATACATACCTTGCGGGCGTTTTGTCGAACACCTTGTGGGTGTCGAGCGGCAGTGGGCGGCCGGGTGCTGTTCGTCAGAGGACTGCCGCACGCGACGGGCGGCGGTGACTAGAGCCGCGACGGAAGAAATGGGGTGGCACGGGCGACGGAACGGTCGCCGAAAGAAATGGGGTGGCGCGGGCGGCGGCGGCGCCAGCGGCTGGATGGGGTAGGTGGAGTTGCGAGTGAGTGCTCAGGAGTCCAGCGCACGGGAGCAGACGCATCAAATAAGCGCTGCGCGATGGTGTTTCGCCCGGCGCGCTGAACTGGATATGCCACGCGCGCGGTTTTTGCACCTCCGCTGGAACGCCCGGAGCGGTAGCACGCGCGTAAAAAACACTAATTTTCAGGGCGACACTTATATAGTGCGGCTGTTGGAGATGCTCTTAGGGGGCACACCCTCTGCATGCCAAGTTGTTGAGTCGCCGTTTCCTAGTCGTATCGGTGACGAAGAAGACCAGGGGAAAGAATGAATACGAGAACCAATGAAAACTCAATTGGCACTATCGTCGCCACAACCCCCCAACAAACAAGAAGCGTTGGACAACAATCTACAAGATTTTGAATTCATCAACCTACGGAACTAAAACACCACAAGATCTCCAGGTGGATCGTGTCAGGCATGACGATAACACCAGGACGAAGACAACATTGTGGACTTCTATGCTCCACTAGAAGAACGCCCGTGCGTTGCAACGGGGCCACATTAACTTTAAGAGTTCAATATTACGACATTGGCGACCTTTTTTACCATCAAATCATCACACACACACTCTCTCCCTCCCTCTTCCTCACTCTTTCTCCCCCTCTCCCTCTCTCTAACACACACACATATCCATCTTATTGGGTATGGGACCATAATTCATCTATTTCACACACACACACGCTAGTGCATAACAATATGGATTATGTGTATTATATTTGCCACCAGAACTGAGGGAATTAACTTTAAGAGTTCAATATTCTGACCATGGGATATTTAGGCTGGCGTATATGGGAAATCAAAGCTAAAAATGACTCGATGAGTTAGGGATACATCAATAAATATTGTAAAAAGTGATAAAAACAAATCTGCAGCAACTCGCGACCCCACGAACTCGTATTCGCAATGAGCAAGTTAGTGAGGCCGCCACGGTAGGCTAGCACCAAGGGACAAGGGCAACAACCGCCTTCCCATCCAACCTACTGATTTGAAGGAAATATGCCCTAGAGGCAATAATAAAGTTATTATTTATTTCCTCATATCATGATAAAATGTTTATTATTCATGCTAGAATTGTATTAACCGGAAACATGATACATGTGTGAATACATAGACAAACATATAGTCACTAGTATGCCTATACTTGACTAGCTCATTAATCAAAGATGGTTATGTTTCCTAACCATAGACATGTGTTGTCATTTGATTAATGGGATCACATCATTAGGAGAATGATGTGATTGACATTACCCATTCCGTTAGCCTAGCACTTGATCGTTTAGTATATTGCTATTGCTTTCTTCATGACTTATACATGTTCCTGTAACTATGAGATTATGCAACTCCCGTTTACCGGAGGAACACTTTGGGTGCTACCAAACGTCACAACGTAACTGGGTGATTATAAAGGAGTACTACAGGTGTCTCCAAAGGTACATGTTGGGTTGGCGTATTTCGAGATTAGGTTTTGTCACTCCGATTGTCGGAGAGGTATCTCTGGGCCCTCTCGGTAATGCACATCACTGCAAGCAATGTAGCTAATGAGTTAGTTACGGAATGATGCATTACGTAACGAGTAAAGAGACTTGCCGGTAACGAGATTGAACTAGGTATTGGATACCGACGATCGAATCTCGCGCAAGTAACATACCGATGACAAAGGGAACAAAGTATGTTGTTATGCGGTTTGACCGATAAAGATCTTCGTAGAATATGTAGGAGCCAATATGGGCATCCAGGTTCTGCTATTGGTTATTGACCAAGAATAGTTCTAGGTCATGTCTACATAGTTCTCGAACCCGTAGGGTCCGCACGCTTAAGGTTTCGATGACAGTTATATTATGAGTTTATGAGTTTTGATGTACCGAAGGAGTTCGGAGTACCGGATGAGATCGGGGACATGACGAGGAGTCTAGAAATGGTCGAGACGTGAAGATCTATATATTGGACAACTATATTCGGAGTTTGGAAAGGTTCCGAGTGATTCGGGTATTTTTCGGAGTACCAGAGAGTTACGGGAATTCGCCGGAGAGTATATGGGCCTTATTGGGCCATACAGGAATAGAGGAGAGAGGCTGAAAGGAAGGAGGCGCGCAGCCCCCCTCTGGTCCGAATTGGACAAGGGGTGCGCCCCCCCCCTTTCCTTCCTCCTCTCCCCCTCTTTTCCCCTTTCTCCTACTCCAACAAGGAAGGAGGGAGTCCTACTCCCGGTGGGAGTAGGACTCCCCTTGGCGCGCCCCTCCTAGGCCGGCCGCCCCCTCCCCCCATGCTCCTTTATATACGGGGGCAGGGGGGCAGCTCTAGGAACAACACAAGTTGATCTACGGATCGTTTCTTAGCCGTGTGCGGTGCCCCCCTCCGCCATATTCCACCTCGGTCATATCATCGCGGAGTTTAGGCGAAGCCCTGCGCCGGTAGAGCATCATCATCGTCACCACGCCGTCGTGCTGACGGAACTCATCCCCGAAGCTTTGCTGGATCGGAGCCCGGGGATCATCATCGAGCTGAACGTGTGCTGAACTCGGAGGTGCCGTACGTTCGGTACTTGGATCGGTCGGATCATGAAGACGTTTGACTACATCAACCGCATTGTCATAATGCTTCCGCTTACGGTCTACGAGGGTACGTGGACAACTCTCTCCCCTCTCGTTGCTATGCCATCACCATGATCTTGCGTGTACGTAGGAATTTTTTTGAAATTATTACGTTCCCCAACAGTGGCATCCGAGCCTAGGTTTTATGCGTTGATGTTATTTGCACGAGTAGAACACAAGTGAGTTGTGGGCGATACAAGTCATACTGCTTACTAGCATGTCATACTTTGGTTCAGCAGTATTGTTGGATGAAGCAGCCCGGACCGACATTACGCGTACGCTTACGTGAGACTGGTTTTACCGACGTGCTTCGCATACAGGTGACTAGCGGGTGTCTGTTTCTCCAACTTTAGTTGAACCGAGTGTGGCTACGCCCGGTCCTTGTGAAGGTTAAAACATCACTAACTTGACGAACTATCGTTGTGGTTTTGATGTGTAGGTAAGAACGGTTCTTGCTAAGCCCGTAGCAGCCACGTAAAATTTGCAACAACAAAGTAGAGGACGTCTAACTTGTTTTTGCAGGGCATGTTGTGATGTGATATGGTCAAAACATGATGAGATATAAGTTGTTGTATGAGATGATCATGTTTTGTTGAAGTTATCGGCAACTGGCAGAAGCCCTATGGTTGTCTCTATGTTGCATAAGATGCAAGTGCCAAATAATTGCTTTACTTTATCGCTATGCGATAGCAATAGTTGCAAGAGCAATAGTTGGCGAGACGACCATGTGACGACACATTGATATAGATCAAGATGATGAAGACCATGGTGTCGTGCCGGTAACGATAGAGATCATGACAGTACTTTGGAGATGGAGATCAAAGGCGCAAGATGATCATGGCCATATCATGTCGCATATTTTGATTGCATGTGATGTTTATCTTTTATACGTCTTATTTTGCTTAGTTTGACGGTAGCATTTTAAGATGATCTCTCACTAAATTATCAAGAAGTGTTCTCCCGGAGTATGCACCATCGCGAAAGTTCTTCGTGCTGAGACACCACGTGATGATTGGGTGTGATAGGCTCTACGTTCAAATACAACGGGTGCAAAACAGTTGCGCACGCGGAATACTCAGGTTAAACTTGACGAGCCTAGCATATAACAAATATGGCCTCGGAACACGGAGACCGAAAGGTCGAGCGTGAATCATATAGTAGATATGATCAACATATTGATGTTCACCGTTGAAACTACTCCATCTCACGTGACGATCGGACATGGTGTAGTTGACATGGATCACGTAATCACTTAGAGGATTAGAGGGATGTCTATCTAAGTGGGAGTTCTTAAGTAATATGATTAATTGAACTTCAATTTATCATGAACTTAGTCCTGGTAGTATTTTGCAAATTATGTTGTAGATCAATAGCTTGCGTTGTTGCTTTCATATGTTTATTTTGATATGTTCCTAGAGAAAATTGTGTTGAAAGATGTTAGTAGCAATGATGCGGATTGGATCCGTGATCTGAGGTTTATCCTCATTGCTGCACAGAAGAATTATGTCCTTAATGCACCGCTAGGTGACAGACCTATTGCAGGAGCAGATGCAGACGTTATGAATGTTTGGCTAGCTCAATATGATGACTACTTGATAGTTTAGTGCACCATGCTTAACCGCTTAGAATCGGGACTTCAAAGACGTTTTGAACGTCATGGACCATATGAGATGTTCCAGGAATTGAAGTTAATATTTCAAGCAAATACCTGAGTTGAGAGATATGAAGTCTCCAACAAGTTCTATAGCTAAAAGATGGAGGAGAATCGCTCAACTAGTGAGCATGTGCTCAGATTGTCTGGGTACTTCAATCGCTTGAATCAAGTGGGAGTTAATCTTCCAGATAAGAGACTGATTGACAGAATTCTCTAGTCACCATCACTAAGTTAGTAGAACTTTGTGATGAACTATACTATGCAAGGGATGATGAAAACAATTCCCGAGCTCTTCGTGATGTTGAAATCGACGAAGGTAGAAATCAAGAAAGAGCACCAAGTGTTGATAATTGACAAGACCACTAGTTTCAAGAAAAGGGCAAAGGGAAAGAAAGGGAACTTCAAGTAGAATGACAAGCAAGTTGTCACTCCCACGAAGAAGCCCAAAGCTGAACCAAAGCCTGAAACTGAGTGCTTACACTGCAAAGGAAATGGTCACTGGAAGCGGAAATGCCCTGAATATTTGGTGGATAAGAAGGATGGCAAAGTGAACAAGGGTATATTTGATATACAAGTTATTGATGTGTGCCTTACTAGTGTTTATAGTAGCTCCTGAGTATTTGATACTTGTTCGGTTGCTAAGATTAGTAACTCGAAACAGGAGTTACAGAATAAACAGAGACTAGTTGAAGGGGAAGTGACGATGAGTGTTGGAAGTAGTTCCAAGATTGATATGATCATCATCACACACTCCCTGTACTTTCGGGATTAGTGTTAAACCTAAATAAATGTTATTTGGCATTTGCGTTGAGCATGAACATGATTTGATCGTGTTTATTGCGATACGGCTATTCATTTAAAGTTAGAGAATAATTGTTATTCTGTTTACATGAATAAGACCTTCGATGGTTATACACCCAATGAAAATAGTTTGTTGGATCTCGATCATAGTGATACACATATTCATAATATTGATGCCAAAAGATGCAAAGTTAATAATGATAGTGCAACTTATTTGTGGCACTGCTGTTTGGGTCATATTGGTGTAAAGCGCATGAAGAAACTCCATAAAGATGGATTTTTGGAATCACTTGGTTATGAATCATTTGATGCTTGCGAACCGTGCCTTTTGGGCAAGATGACTAAAACTCCGTTCTCCGGAACAATGGAACAAGCTACTGACTTATTGGAAATAATACATACCGATGTATGCGATCCAATGAGTGTTGATGCTCGTGGCAAGTATCGTTATTTTCTGACCTTCACAAGATGATTTGAGCAGATATGGCTATATCTACTTGATGAAACATAAGTCTGAAATAGTTGAAAGGTTCAAAGAATTTCAGAGTGAAGTGGAAAAATCATCGTAACAAGAAAATAAAGTTTCTGCGATCTGATCGCGGAGACGAATATTTGAGTTACGAGTTTGGTCTTCAATTAAAACAATGTGGAATAGTTTCACAGCTCATGCCACCTGGAACACCACAACGTTATGGTGTGTCCGTACATCGTAACCGCACTTTATTGGATATGGTGCGATCTATGATGTCTCTTACTGATTTACCATTATCGTTTTGGGGTTATGCATTAGAGACAGCTACATTCACGTTAAAAGGGCACCATCTAAATCCGTTGAGACGATATCGTATGAACTATGGTTTAGAAGTAAACCTAAGCTGTCGTTTCTTAAAGCTTGGAGTTGCGATGCTTATATGAAAAAGGTTTTCAACCTGATAAGCTCGAACCCAAATCGGAGAAGTGCGTCTTCATAGAATACCCAAAGGTAACTATTGGGTACACCTTCTATCACAGATCCGAAGGCAAGTTATTCGTTGCTAAGATGGATCCTTTCTAGAGAAGAAGTTTCTCTCGAAAGAAGTGAGTGGGAGGAAAGTAGAACTTGATGAGGTAATTGTACCTTCTCCCTTATTGGAAAGTAGTTCATCACAGAAATCAGTTCCAGTGATTACTACACCAATTAGTGAGGAAGTTAATGATGATGATCATGAAACTTCAGATCAAGTTGCTACCAAACCTTGTCGGTCTTCTAGAGTAAGATCCGCACCAGAGTGGTACGGTAATCATGTTCTGGAAGTCATGTTACTAGACCATGATGAACCTACGAACTATGAGGAAGCGATGATGAGCCCAGATTCCACGAAATGGCTTGAGGCCATAAAATCTGAGATATGATCCATGTATGAGAACAAAGTATGGACTTTGATTGACTTGCTCAATGATCAGCAATCCATGTTAAATAAATGGATCTTCAAGAGGAAGACGGACACTGATAGTAGTGTTACTATCTACAAAGCTCGACTTGTTGCAAAAGGTTTTTGACAAGTTCAAGGTGTTGAATACGATGAGATTTTCTCACTCGTAACGATGCTTAAGTCTGCCCAAATCATGTTAGCAATTGCCACATTTTATGAAATCTGGCAAATGGATGTCAAAACTACATTCCTTAATGGATTTATTAAAGAAGAGTTGCATATGATGCAACCAGAAGGTTTTGTCAATCCTAAAGATGCTAACAAAGTGTGCAAGCTCCAGCAATCCATCAATGGACTGGTGCAAGCATCTCGGAGTTGGAATATATGCTTTGATGAGTTGATCAAAGCATATGGTTTTATACAGACTTTTGGAAAGGCCTGTATTTACAAGAAAGTGAGTGGGAGCTCTGTAGCATTTCTGATATTATATGTGCAAGACATATTGTTGATTGGAAATGATATAGAATTTCTGGATAGCATAAAAGGATACTTGAATAAAAAGTTTTTCAATGGAAGACCTCGGTGAAGCTGCTTACATATTGAGCATCAAGATCTATTGAGATAGATCAAGACGCTTGATAAGTTTTTCAATAAGTACATACCTTGTCAAGATTTTGAAATAGTTCAAAATGGAACAGTCAAAGAAAGAGTTCTTGCCTGTGTTGCAAAGGTGTGAAATTGAGCAAGACTCAAGACCCGACCACGGCAGAAAATAGAAAGAGAATGAAAGTCATTCCCTATGCATCAGTCATAGGTTCTATAAAAGTATGCCATGCTATGGACCAGACCTATTGTATACTCTGCCCTGTTGGCAAGGGAGTACAATAGTGATCTAGGAGTAGATCACTGGACATTGGTCAAAATTATCCTTAGTAGAATAAGGATATGTTTCTCGATTATGGAGGTGATAAAAGAGTTCGTCGTAAAGAGTTACATCGATGCAAGCTTTTACACCGATCCAGATGACTCTAAGTCTCAATCTGGATACATATTGAAAGTGGAAGCAATTAGCTAGAGTAGCTCCATGCAGAGCATTGTAGACATAGAATATTTGCAAAATACATACGGCTCTGAATGTGACAGACCCGTAGACTAAACTTCTCTCACGAGCAAAACATGATCATACCTTAGTACTTTTTGGGTGTTAATCACATAGCGATGTGAACTAGATTATTGACTCTAGTAACTCTTTGGGTGTTGATCACATGACGATGTGAACTATGGGTGTTAATCATATACAGATATGAATATTGGTGTTAAATCACATGATGATGTGAACTAGATTATTGACTCTAGTGCAAGTGGGAGACTGAAGGAAATATGCCCTAGAGGCAATAATAAAGTTATTATTTATTTCCTCATATCATGATAAATGTTTATTATTCATGCTAGAATTGTATTAACCGGAAACATGATACATGTGTGAATACATAGACAAACATATAGTCACTAGTATGCCTCTACTTGACTAGCTCATTAATCAAAGATGGTTATGTTTCCTAACCATAGACATGTGTTGTCATTTGATTAATTGGATCACATCATTAAGAGAATGATGTGATTGACATGACCCATTCCGTTAGCCTAGCACTTGATCATTTAGTATATTGCTATTGCTTTCTTCATGACTTATACATGTTCCTATAACTATGAGATTATGCAACTCCCGTTTACCGGAGAAACACTTTGGGTGCTACCAAACGTCACAACTAACTAGGTGATTATAAAGGAGTACTACATGTGTCTCCAAAGGTACATGTTGGGTTGGCGTATTTCGAGATTAGGTTTTGTCACTCCGATTGTCGGAGAGGTATCTCTGGGCCCTCTCGGTAATGCACATCACTATAAGCCTTGCAAGCAATGTAGCTAATGAGTTAGTTACGGAATGATGCATTACGTAACGAGTAAAGAGACTTGCCGGTAACGAGATTGAACTAGGTATTGGATACCGACGATCGAATCTCGGGCAAGTAACATACCGATGACAAAGGGAACAAAGTATGTTGTTATGCGGTTTGACCGATAAAGATCTTCGTAGAATATGTAGGAGCTAATGTGGGCATCCAGGTTCTGCTATTGGTTATTGACCAAGAATAGTTCTAGGTCATGTCTACATAGTTCTCGAACCCGTAGGGTCCGCACGCTTAAGGTTTCGATGACAGTTATATTATGAGTTTATGAGTTTTGATGTACCGAAGGAGTTTGGAGTCCCGGATGATTTCGGGGACATGACGAGGATTCTTGAAATGGTCGAGACGTAAAGATCGATATATTGGACGACTATATTCAGAGTTCGGAAAGGTTCCGAGTGATTCGGGTATTTTTCGGAGTACCGGAGAGTTACGGGAATTCGCCGGGGAGTATATGGGCCTTATTGGGCCATACGGGAATAGAGGAGAGAGGCCGAAAGGAAGGAGGCGCGCAGCCCCCCTCTGGTCCGAATTGGACAAGGGGTGCGGCCCCCTTTCCTTCCTCCTCTCCCCCTCTTTCCCTCCTTCTCCTACTCCAACAAGGAAGGAGGGAGTCCTACTCCCGGTGGGAGTAGGACTCCCCTTAGCGCGCCCCTCCTAGGCCGGCCATCCCCTCCCCCCTTGCTCCTTTATATACGGGGGCAGGGGGGCACCTCTAGGAACAACACAAGTTGATCTACGGATCGTTCCTTAGCCGTGTGCGGTGCCCCCCTCCACCATATTCCACCTCGGTCATATCGTCGCGGAGTTTAGGCGAAGCCCTGCGCTGGTAGAGCATCATCATCGTCACCACGCCGTCGTGCTAACGGAACTCATCCCCGAAGCTTTGCTGGATCGGAGCCCGGGGATCGTCATCGAGCTGAACGTGTGCTGAACTCGGAGGTGTCGTACGTTCGGTACTTGGATCGGTCGGATCGTGAAAACGTACGACTACATCAACCGCGTTGTCATAACGCTTCCGCTTACGGTCTACGAGGGTACGTGGACAACTCTCTCCCCTCTTGTTGCTATGCCATCACCATGATCTTGCGTGTACGTAGGAAATTTTTTGAAATTACTACGTTCCCCAACATGATTCTGCTGGCGCTACTTTCATCCTAAGCCCATGAGTACCGCTAGTGTGTTGCCACATACGGAGAAACTACGAACTGAAATTTTCATCCAAATCATGAAAAATGTTAATGTTCCTCTCCTCTCCCATCCCTCGTGTGAACATACCCAATTCGTGGTTGGCTCGCTACATTTAGCGTAGCTCTGATGTGCACTGCCCTCGCTCTTCATTAGTTGCCGCAGTGCCACACATCTACGCCAACAAGCTGGGGAAACAAATGCAAATGTTACACCGAGTCAAAATCAACCATCCCGCAATCGTAACAATAGAAAAGATAATAACCAAAATTTAATAGAAGAACTACTGCTTGGCTCCCAGATCCATCTCGATAGCCCTTGATCTGGCTGCTGAGCTTCTCCTAGCCGCCTCAACATCACATCATTACCAAACATGTAGTGGATGCCTAGTGGGACAAGGATTAAGAAATAACATGAGGTGAAAAATACGATGGCTATCAATTCCATAAGACGAGCCAAGTAATTTGACAAAACAGATCGGGAGCATCTTGTATAATCTCAAAAAAGCAACTAAAATATGAGAAATGAATTGATGAAAATCAGCCCATGCTCTCATTTATGCTTGCTTTTGTAATGGGAGGCAAGGAATGGGGATACCGGGAGAAGAAAGGAGCACATGGACGGCAAGCCTCCACCATCGGCAAGTGGGGTTGCTTCACATCCAATCTCCACGGCCACCGCCTCCATGAGGACGAACTCCCATGTTCACAACCTGGGTCCCAATCGGCCGCTGCCTCGCCGACCTTGACGACGAAGTAGCCCCTCCCTTCGATCCCATTTACAACAGAGGCAACACCCATCCCAGCGGACGGGTCCGTGGTGAGATCCCTACTGGATTGTGGTCGCGCCTCCCCAAACCTCACCGCGGGACACATGAGAGGGCGTCGTTGCCATGGTCAGTCTTGGATGGGGAAAGGAGGCGACATAGCAGCAACGACGCCTTCGCCGGGATTGGTGGCGGCGGCGGCGATGAGCGAGCGGGAGGACGGCGGTGGCGAGAGAGTAGGAGGGTGGTGGCGGCAGTCCATCGGCCGCCGTGATGTGAGAGGAGGATGGGGATGGGGCTGCGATCTGGACGTATGGAGCGGCCGAGAGGAGGGGAAGCAGGCGGCTAGGTTTTTCCATCGTGCGGGGTTTGGGGGAGGTCAAATGAGAGGGTTTTTTTCGTGCGGGAGGCAGAGCAACGAGGGCGGACGTAGGGAGACGAGACGCGGTCGGTTGGCAGGAAAAGGAAAGCCACGCATTTTTTAGGCAGTAGAGATGATCGATGATAAGAAAGGGGAAATCACATCAATATAAGGAAATATCCCATCAATACTTGATTGATTGTGATTTATCTTTTATATGGTAACTAATCTGATGGGTTTGTGTGGATGGTCCATCAATACTTGATTGATTGTGATTTATTTTTTATATGGTAACTAATCTGATGGGTTTATGTGGGTGGTGAAGCAAAAAGGCAGGTGGGAGGGAGACGAAATAAAACCAGCGAAATAAAACCAACGAAAGTAGTGAGACGGAAAAAAACCAGTGAAAAATAACCGGCAGACTATTCACCAACTGCTCCATTAGGAGTAGAGATTACAACCCTTTGGTAGTCGGATCAATCATTCCATATGCCAGAATCAGACATATGGATAGTATCAAATACTCCCTTCGTTTCATAATATAGTGCATATAGATATTTTTCAAAGTCAAACATTACAAACTTTGACCAAGTTTTTTTAAAAAATCAATTATATCTACAATATCAAATTTATACAATATGAAAATATGTCTTTGTGATGTATCTAATTATATGCAGTTTTATCACAGATATCAAATTATGCAAATGTATCACAGATATGAAATTATCAAAAAAAAAATTGATCACTTATATGCAGTTTTTGGACCTCCAAAGTAGCTTATCAAAGACAAAACCTTTGTTGTTAAAAGAATTTGTTCGGAGCAACACCCTAGACATGCCATCAGACTCTAGATATGCCCCCTCTCCAGCCCCCCACTCGACAATGATGCCAGAAAGGAAACTATACCCGCTAACCTGTCAGGGTGACATCAGCAGGTCAAAGGCGCCAGCCCAGGTCAAACCTGACGGCTGGGACCCACACGTCAGTGTAACGACTAACTAACAGAGTTAGTTAGCGTTAGGTTAGCACTAACCTAGGTTAATTAGAGCCTGGGCCCACTTGTCAGTGAGTCAACTAATTAACTAAGTTAATTAGTGCTAATTAAACCCACACCTAAACTAAATAGGGGCATGGCCCACGCGTCAGTGACCCTGGGGGGGGGGGGTCAAACCCCAGGTCAAACGAGTCAACCTCGCCGGACTTGGTCCACGGCTCGTCGCCGGCGACGCCCGAGACGGCGGAGGTGCTCGGATTTTGCCCACGGTTGACCAAATCGACCGTGGTTTGGTCCTATGCGTAGCTGGGGCTCGCGCGCATCTAGTGGTGGTGGCGGCAGCAGCTGGGACGGCCTGAGTCGACGGCGGCAGCGAGCTAGGCGGCGACCGGAGTTCGGACGGGGTTGGGTTCGACGCTACGATGCACGGGAGGAGGAGCTGGTGGTGGCAACGGGCTCCTAAGATCGTGGTGAGCACGACGGTGGGCTCGGGAACGAGCTACGGTGGCTGTGGCCACGGCCACGCCATGGCCGGTGGCGAGAAGCTCTCGGCCGCGGTGGAAAATGAAGCTAGGGGACGAGCGCGAGCTTGAGAGAAGAGGGAAGAGGAAGAGGGGCTCACCGCGAGTGCATAGGCGGCCTCGGCGTGCTCGGGGAAGGCTCGGTGACGGTGGAAAATCATCGGCGATCTCCATGGCCGAAGGAGGAAGAACGGGGCGGGGACGGCGCACCGGGGCTCTTCTGGTCGCGTGAGACGACGAGGAGGACGAGGGAGGATCGGCGGAGCTCGAGGGCGTGTCGGAGAGGCTTGGGGATGGCTGCGGCCGCGCGAGCGCTGGTCGGCGGCGACGGCTGCGCTCGAATGAGCTCAAGGGAGAGAGCCAGGGGAGGGGAGAGGATACAGCGGGTGAGGGAAAAGAGCGCGGGGACACGGGGCGTCGTCGTGGCGTTGCTAGGAGGGGCCGGGGAAGCAGGAGGTGGCCACGGCGACGCACGCGGCCGACAGGCAGCTGCCTGCCTGCTCTGGCGGGAGGTGGCCGATGACTGGCACTTGCCAGGTGGGCTGGGCCGGCACAGTGCCAGGCCAGGTGGGCTGCAGGTAAGTTAGGTAGGTTCCTTTCTCTCTCTTTTATCTCTTTCTGTTTTCTATTTTTCTGTAGTTGTTTGAGCTTTATTAAAAATACCAGGGCACTTCTAAAAATCCTGAAAATAGTTGTGGGCACCTTCTGAAATATATGCAACAGCCCACATTTAGTTTCAGAATTATTTGAGCATTTAAATTATTTATAGCATTCGAATGCCCAAATTCAAATACTTTATGAGTTAATTCAAAAATCCATAAATGGCCAAGAAATATGCTCATCATTTTTGGCAGAGGTTTTCACCTTTATCAAAAATCATGAACATTTCCAAAGGCATTTTGGGTTCATTGAAAATATTTTTATTGAACCTAGTTGAATTCAATTGGTGCTAGGGTTTCAACAATCCCCATTTCAACTTTCAAAGAAATTTAGACATGATGCATGGATGCTTGTGCAACTATTTATAATCAAATTCTAGGGCTGTGACCACTCACCCCCACTAAGCAAGAATCTCGTCCCGAGATTCAAGACGTGAGGTAAGAAGACAGAGGGGACACCAAACTAACACAATCTTCATGATCCAGGGTGCACTTCATAAGAGCGTTGATTTGATCCTCATCTTTGTCTCGACGTCTTGCTCTGAGAACTTCAACTAACATGACAACGAGAGGAAAAAAAGACTCTAGAAGGATCGATCTTATCGAAGGTCGAACAACTTAGGATCAACTCACGGAATGAGACATAGCAACATATCTCGAGCTGAGACACGGAGCATACATCTGAAGGGATGGAGTGAAACGGATGACGAAGGTTCACTAGGTAGGCAACGATTCCACACTTAAGAGGGTGGTGAACGGTTGTCAACATAGCGAGGAATTGAATAGCCATGATACCATAACGGGGCATCTTAGGGAAGGTGGCTCGTAGGAACATCCCTTAAGTGGCAAAAAGAATTACCTTTGATTCAGAGATCATCGAAACTCTTTATACCAGCCTAAGGCAATTCTCGAGCGATCGTTAGTAGGGGTTTGGTAGAATGGCATACCCAGATTAGAATGGATGATGTGGATTACCTTGTTGAAAACAACACAAGGGATGATTTTGCTTGCGCGTGCTCTCAAGAACTTGAGCATTTCCATATTCATCAAGGTTTTACCAATTTCCAAAGCGAGGATCCTGGCAGCACATCATACTACCACGATGAATACCGGTGGAAGATGCAGATGCAAAGGAAGATAACACCTTCTTAGATTTCACCTTAGTAATGCCAAGGTCGCAAGATCTGGATAATCGACCAAGAGACATTTAGCACTCCGCTTCTAATGTTCTCCTTGATGTGCTAGTGTATCCCATTCATAGATATGGTTTGATATCTAGAACATCAAGTAAAAGGTCAGACTTTGGGAACACAAAAATCCATAAGGAACAACTAGGGAGTAAATCCTACGAAATCCTTATGGGGAGGTGGCCAACTTCCTCAATCAAGATATTACAGTAATAGGTCTTCCGGCTAGATGTGTTGGCCACGACATCCTCTTTACCGGTTATAGAGGGACCAATATTATAGTTCTTGGAAAAATGCTCCAACCATCATATCTGCCAGAGATTCAGATCTGGTTGGTGTCAGAACAATCCAGACTCATCGAGTCTAGAAAGAAAAATGAAAGTTTGCAACGCAATTCGACGAGATGATGTTGCGAGATTCTCGGGAAATGAACTACAATAGCAAGCTCCAAAACATGAGCTAGTTCTGCTACACACATGTGTACACATTGTCCCAGACAAGCATGGCCACGTAGTAGCCTTATAATAAAACACTACCGAGTTCAGGCGAGGAACCCTCAGCGAGGATATCGAAGTCTTTACGCAAGTCCATGGATTAGATCCCAAGCATAGACTTCTCTTCCTTGAACAAGTCAATCAGTGGCTTGGTGTGCTAGGGACACATATAGAATGGAGGTAGCGAGCCTATCAAACCATAGCATACTTCGCACATGCATGACTGACTTGAGATGATTCCAGAGGAGGCAAGACAAACTTTCTCGAATTCACGGCGGCAACTTTCACCAAGTACACGTGAATTAGAGGTAGTCACTTTTTTCATCCAAACATATGCTTCATGAGCCAAACACGAAGAAATGCTTACACAAGTTTCCAACACTAGCTTGATGTCCTACAAAATCATGGAGAGGATAAGGATGTTGTTGATGGGCTCAACAACAATTTATCAAAATTTCCATAAGATGGAATTCCATGACTAGGTGAACAAGGTGATAGCATTGGTCAGACCAAAAGATGTAATGGTGTATGCTCGGGGGTTCAACCACGAATAAGACAACATTATGAACATCGTTGGTTCTGATTTGATTTGAGAATAGCCCATACCCAAATCAAAGATTAGACAAGATGATAGATCCATTAACTGATCACGAGGGTCAATCGATGAAGATATCATCTTTCTTCAATACACACCAACACTAGGATATCCCTTTGAAACGAACTAAGTTAGACAAGCTCTTATCTTCCAACTCTCCAAGTTGTTGTTTAGCTTAACCAACTAGCTCAGGGGTATCCAACACAGACTCTTGGAGAAGGGGTGGTTTACACGAAACCAAATTGATCACGAACTCAACATAGCGGTCAGGTGACAACCTGGTAATACTTCCGAGAAGATATTCGGAAAATCACAAACCACCAATATGTTACTAAGCTCGAGAACAACCTTGCTTTTCAGGGCAAGACGATATGATCAAAGAGCGAGGGATTTGGAATAATCCTAACTCATTGATCGAAGGGTGCACTGAAAATAAGGTCTAGGTAGCACGTTCAGTCTTAGAATGATGATTCAAGAACCAACACACTAAGAATGAAATTATTGTCCTTTAACTACCAAGCAACAAGGTTGCTAGGAGTATTGGTTTCACACATCACGATTCACTGGTCGGCATTCCGGTTGCAACAACACGGGAACCGAGAAATGAATAATGATGGAGAGAGTATCACTGTATCAAGAGTTCATAGAATGGTGTGCAATTCCCATGATATCCTTGATATAAAGATGGTAATACTCCAAGGTAGAACAGAACAAAAGTTGGATTAGCAACTTGACCTGCAGAGTACAACTGCTTTGACCCAATCCTGGAAATGGATAAGGTACTGGAGTTTGTTTCTCCAAGTCATTCCGGATAGAATGGCTTGACGAACCACAAGGGTAATAGGCATCGATGAACGAATGCACGCATACCCTTGGCTATCAAATGATAGACGGGGTCAGAACACAGCTAAAGAGAACAACTCTAGGAACATATAACTTTCTGAGTTGTGGATGCATAGGTTAGTATGTCGAAACAAGTTCAACAAGTTTCTTCCGGATAACCCATGCAGAGAGGTAGGACTGACAGATTCACAACATAGCATCGAGAACTCGTTAAGAGCACTCTGGTTGCAATCTTTTGGTTCAACGAGGAACTTCTATCATAAATAGTTCATGGTATTGGAAGAAGGAAAAACCACGAACCTCGAGGACTATCGCGAGGTTACTAATATCCTAAAGGAACTAGCAAACACTATCAACACGAGGAAAGTAGAGTGAATTTCGGGTTCAAGACCCAGAAGTAGAATACCTACTACTAAGTGGCATCACGGGATGCTTTCGAGAATGATGGCCAGAATCATCACACTGGGAACACAAAGCATGGCTGGATTACTAGGTGATACTCTAGATACCTAGGGTCATAATAATAATTCCAACATATATGTCGAGGCAATAGAGTACCTCAACTCAGCAATTAGTGTGATTAACCTGGCCCAAAGGAACATCAGGAACAGGAGGAAGGAATTTTGCAAATGCTTCAGACTATTTAGAAACCTGGGATGACTCGGACAGCATAACGACTGTAAATGCTCGAAAAGGATTGGAGACATGCTACAAAAATGGTGGCATCGCCACTTAGAAGCACAATATCAAGGTTTCGAGATCAACAATTAACATACAGAAGATAGTAGGAACTGAACTCATGCTTAGAACCATCAATCCTATAGGTCTACGGATTAGTAACACGTGATCCTGATAGAAAGAAAGGAAATCCTAATTCCTTAACCCCGTAGGAAAGATAAGATGACTCAGATCAGAAGGGCATAAGGTATAAGGAGTAAAAAGAGCCTTACGTTCCATCCCACAATCAATTCCCTTATATAACTAAAGAATTTCTAGACTCAACTTCGACCAGTTTGGCTTAGTAATCCTACAGGCAGTCAAGCTCTGATACCAAAGCTGTCAGGGTGACATCAGCAGGTCAAAGGCGCCAGCCCAGGTCAAACCTGACGGCTGGGACCCACACGTCAGTGTAACGACTAACTAACAGAGTTAGTTAGCGTTAGGTTAGCACTAACCTAGGTTAATTAGAGCCTGGGCCCACTTGTCAGTGAGTCAACTAATTAACTAAGTTAATTAGTGCTAATTAAACCCACACCTAAACTAAACAGGGGCATGGCCCACGTGTCAGTGACCCTGGGGGGGTCAAACCCCAGGTCAAACGAGTCAACCTCGCCGGACTTGGTCCACGGCTCGTCGCCGGCGACGCCCGAGACGGCGGAGGTGCTCGGATTTTGCCCACGGTCGACCAAATCGACCGTGGTTTGGTCCTATGCGTAGCTGGGGCTCGCGCGCATCTAGTGGTGGTGGCGGCAGCAGCTGGGATGGCCTGAGTCGACGGCGGCAGCGAGCTAGGCGGCGGCCGGAGTTCGGACGGGGTTGGGTTCGACGCTACGGTGCACGGGAGGAGGAGCTGGTGGTGGCTACGGGCTCCTAAGATCGTGGTGAGCATGACGATGGGCTCGAGAACGAGCTACGATGGCTGTGGCCACGGCCACGCCATGGCCGGCGGCGAGAAGCTCTCGGCCGCGGTGGAAAATGAAGCTAGGGGACGAGCGCGAGCTTGAGAGAAGAGGGAAGAGGAAGAGCGGCTCACCGCGAGTGCATAGGTGGCCTCGGCGTGCTCGGGGAAGGCTCGGTGACGGTGGAAAATCGTCGGCGATCTCCATGGCCAAAGGAGGAAGAACGGGGCGGGGACGGCGTGACGGGGCTCTTCTGGTCGCGTGAGACGACGAGGAGGACGAGGGAGGACCGGCGGAGCTCGAGGGCGTGTCGGAGAGGCTTGGGGATGGCTGCGGCCGCGCGAGCGCTGGTCGGCGGCGACGGCTGCGCTCGGATGAGCTCAAGGGAGAGAGCCAGGGGAGGGGAGAGGATGCAGCGGGTGAGGGAAAAGAGCGAGGGGACACGGGGCGTCGTCGTGGCGTTGCTAGGAGGGGCCGGGGAAGCAGGAGGTGGCCACGACGGCGCACGCGGCCGACAGGCAGCTGCCTGCCTGCTCTGGCGGGAGGTGGCCGATGACTGGCACTTGCCAGGTGGGCTGGGCCGGCACAGTGCCAGGCCAGGTGGGCTGCAGGTAAGTTAGGTAGGTTCCTTTCTCTCTCTTTTATCTCTTTCTGTTTTCTATTTTTCTGTAGTTGTTTGGGCTTTATTAAAAATACCAGGGCACTTCTAAAAATCCTGAAAATAGTTGTGGGCACCTTCTGAAATATATGCAACAGCCCACATTTAGTTTCAGAATTATTTGAGCATTTAAATTATTTATAGCATTCGAATGCCCAAATTCAAATACTTTATGAGTTAATTCAAAAATCCATAAATGGCCAAGAAATATGCTCATCATTTTTGGCAGAGGTTTTCACCTTTATCAAAAATCATGAACATTTCCAAAGGCATTTTGGGTTCATTGAAAATATTTTTATTGAACGTAGTTGAATTCAATTGGTGCTAGGGTTTCAACAATCCCCATTTCAACTTTCAAAGAAATTTAGACATGATGCATGGATGCTTGTGCAACTATTTATAATCAAATTCTAGGGCTGTGACATAACCACCAACCACAAACTCAACACATGACTCGCCATCTTCCATTTACCGCCGATGTAGACCACTGTCTACATTCGCTCATGCCCTATCCTCAGCTTGCTGACCTAGGTTTTGGCTCTAACTTGCTCCCTCGCCTACAAGGCTCCATTGAGAGAGAGAGAGAGAGAGAGAGAGAGAGAGAGAGAGAGAGAGAGAGAGAGAGAGAGAAGAGAGAGAGAGAGAGAGAGAGAGAGAGAGAGAGAGAGAGAGAGAGAGAGAGAGAGAGAGAGAGAGAGAGAGAGAGAGAGAGAGAGAGAGAGAGAGAGAGAGAGAGAGAGAGAGAGAGAGAGAGAGAGAGAGAGAGAGAGAGAGAGAGAGAGAGAGAGAGAGAGAGAGAGAGAGAGAGAGAGAGAGAGAGAGATGGGCCGCGGATTTACGGTGCACGATGATTATTGTTTGCGAAGCCGAAGATATTCCCACCAAACCTGGCCAAGTGGACCGCGGGCCTGCCAGTGATCACACGTGCTCACTGGCCTGGCCCAGCACGCGGCACCCCTTGAGCCGTGCATGGCTCGGCACGACACGATCCATTTAATTTTTATATAGAGGCAAAAATAGCCCATTGGGCCGAACTACGCGGCCCAGGAGCCGTGGTCGGGCCTGGAGGCGCGGCACGCGGGCCGGCACAATACGGCCTGTTAAGTAAACGTGGCATGGCGGGCCTCGTGCTGTGCCAGGTTTGTTCCCACGCGTCGGTCTGATTTTTCTTCCTTCTCACACTCGCACGGCGCGGCCCAATTCCCGACCAGACGTCGCTCCCTGACCCTTCCCCTCCAACGCCGAAGCCCTAACACGCAGCTCCGGCGGCTCAGCTCGCAGCCCTCGCACCTTCGTTCCCAGCGCGCGCGTACCCCCACGGACGGCTCACCGGCGAGGCGCAGCTTTCTTCGACCCCCCGGTTCGTCTCTCCCTCTCTCTCGATTCCCAATACTACTCGCGTCGCGCCGATGCTTACAAGGTGTTTGCTGTAATGCCTCACCAGACGAAGCAGGCGGGGAGCCTGACGCCGCAACGCGTGGCTTTGGCCAGATGACGAGGACCAGCGGCGCGAACGGCGGCGGGCAGCAGGGGTCGGGGAAGCTCCCGCGGAAGCGCTTCTACCGGGCGCGCGCGCACAGCAACCCGCTCAGCGACTCGCACTTCCCGATCCCGATATCGCCCGACGACGTCGACCTCTCGCAGCACTACCCGCGCTACTTCCCGGCCGACAAGGGCGAGCACGGTGATGGGGGTGGGGACGCGGAGGCGCCCCGGATCCGTTTCGCGGACGTCGGGTGCGGGTTTGGTGGGCTGCTCGTCGGGCTCTCGCCTCTCTTCCCCGACAAGCTCATGATCGGCATGGAGCTGAGGGACAAGGTAATTTTGATGCTCTTGCTTCAATTTCGCTTTGCTGCCTGGAAGAGTTGATGTTGAAGTGTATAGTCATAGGTAACAAGTAACAACAAGCGATTAAAACTAGTATCATATACTCAGAACTTTTACCAAGTGCTAACTGCAAGGTCATGGACATGGATACATAGTTCATAGAAAATGCATGTGCCTTGGGCATGCCCCCCTTGTTCCAAATAAGAAAAAAGAATGTGCATTATGCATTTTAGTAGGCCAAATATGTCAATAGTTTATTTGTTTTGTTTTCTGATAATGGACAAGAATTTCCGCTACAGAAGCATGCTTAATCGAGTATGTGATGGCATAATACCATGGATTTGTACATAGCAAAAGAAGTGAAAACTTCCCCTCTTTCAAACTACTTGTTTACTCTAGTTGAATAGTTCAAAGTTCAAGGCGCAATTTATAATTGCTTGCTTTGTTTGTCATATTTTGATACAGGTGACCGAGTATGTCAAAGAGCGGGTTCTGGCTTTGAGAGCATCAAACCCAGGACAGTATGACAACATATCCGTTGTGCGCACCAATTCAATGAAATACATTCCTAACTACTTCGGAAAGGCTCAGCTCTCCAAAATGTTCTTCCTGTTCCCTGATCCTCACTTCAAGGAGAAGAACCACCGGAGGAGGGTGATTAGCATGCATTTGCTCGATGAATACGCTTACGTGATGGAAGTGGGAGGAATCATATACACTATTACTGATGTAGAGGAGCTTGGTATATGGATGCGCACGTGTCTGGAGAAGCACCCACTCTTCGAAGCTGTTCCCGAGGAAGAGATAAAAGTCGATCCAGTTGTGAAGCTACTGTCTAGTGCCACCGAAGAAGGTCAGAAGGTCGCGCGGAATGGAGGGCAGACTTTCCAGGCCATCTTCAGGCACATCTCCTTGCAAGAGGAATAAGCAATTTTGGAAGTTGCTAAGCTCTTAGCACTTGTGTACTTTCCTGGACTTTGCTAGATGGATCTGTGACATTTCTATACATTTCTGTAGCATGATTTCACTATGCAGTAGTCTTACGTAGCTCTGCTATCTCAAATGTTTGGTTCTACTTTACAAATATATATTTTTTTGGAAGATTGCTATGAGTTCACTCTCAGATGATGCGAGTTCTCTGCATTCCCATGTTCTGGTATTGCATGTTTGAGAACTGATATTTCTGTTTGGAAATTGGTACCAGGTTGCATTTTGTGTATGCTCATATTTACGCAAATCTGTAAGTGTTGGAAGTTGCTTCATATGTGGACATAAAGAGAGATACTTTTGCACACGATAACTTTTTATAGTATGGGAATATTCAATAATGATGAAAAATTAGGTTCCCATATGAAAAATGAAAATGACTCTTCTGAATTCTACAGTTTGAAGAAAATACAATCACAACTTCATAATGTCGCCATCATGTAATAACTGGTAACACCAACTCGTCTCTGAATGTTGTTAATCCAGTTACATCTGAGGCAAGCTTTATCCAATTACAGTAAATCACCAACTGAGATACCCTGTTCAAGCAGTTTGATTTCATGTATGCCCACTGCCTATCCCGAAGGCATGATGTATAGACTACACAGCATGTCCATGAGAACAACCACAGATCAAATTTTCCAAGTTCCAAGTTGCATGGAGTCCTCACATAGGATAATTTCATCTAGCGCTGACTATTTCGTCCTTGTCGGGTTACATGTTTCTGGTTCCATCTACATAAGCTTCTAGAATCCGGATGCAAAGGAGCGATCAACAGTCCATTAACAATCAGAATAACCACCTAAAGACAGAGTTCCCATATTCTACTAACTTCCTAACATTTGATCTTTGTCTCGAACTTTTTGTCAGAACAGAACCTCACACACCTCTGTTGGCTGGAACAAGTTTGAGAAGCTTTGCCAGATCATATGAGTTGAAATCCCTTCCGAAACATAGGCTCAGGTCCAATGGAGTCTTCCCACCCTGTAATGTGTAAACATAAATCCAAACAACTTATGAGTTCAGAGTTCAGGCATCATCTTTTGGTCCTCAGGTAACATAACACATCAACACATGTAGTTTAGACAGTAGCTTCTGAGTTCAGAGTAAAGAGCAAGATATGCATCGCAGGAATAGTGGTCTAGATAGAACGTCAAGATTCAAGAAGTTGTACAGTGGATATGAACATTTCTCAAGGCGACTGTCGAAATTTTGTGACGCAACATACAATGGCATGAGAATGTACACGAAATAGGACCTGAGCGCATCAGAAGCAAATATTATAGATCCAAAAACATTAAACCAAAAGGGCCATACATTGGTTCTTCTTGTCTGATCAGCACCATTGACAAGCAATATCTTTGTTATATCTCGATTTCTACTCTGTACCGCTAAATGCAGTGGTGTCCAGCCATCCTGCATGTAAGGAAAAATATGAGAAAATAACTTAATGTCTCAGAGTGGTTGAGCTGGTAAGAGAAGTGTGTCCTTTCAACTTACAACATCAGCAACGTTAACATCGACCCTGTACTTAATCAGCAGCTTCACGGTTTGCAGGGCACCAACTTGAACTGCATAATGTAGTGGCGTGGCTCCATCCTGCAAATGGGGCAGACTAAATTCAAGGGCCAACGTACAGGAATAATCTTAAACTTCAAAGATAAGAACTACATTGTTGCTAGTGAGGAACCAAATCCATCTGACAAGTGCTAAAGTGTAAATGCCACTTTCCAAAGTTCAGTTAGTATCTTCCACTTCATTATGGGGTTAGAGAAAAATAAATCATAAAAAGGATATTGCTGTTTACCCTATCTGTGACATGAGGATTTGCTCCTTTTCTTAGGAGATGGCTAATGACAGCCTCCTTTTTGCCTATTATCGCCTTGTGAAGAGGAGTAAAACCATCCTGTATCAGCAACACTCCCAATATTAGCACCACTATCCTAGATGGGATTTTGGACAAGCATCGCAATAAATAAAGCGGGAGCCTACTTTATCAACTAAATCAATATCAACACCATTGTCCAGCAGCTTGTCCATGAGAGGTATCTGCAGCGCCAACGCGTATGTATGAAGCGGATGCCATTTGGGCTGCACCAAGCAATGCAATTTCAGAAGTTAGAATCAACATCCAACATTCCAACATGCCACATATCTGTATCACTCGCTGCTCAGATGTCCTAAAAAAAGATATGCTTATATGCTAGAAAGATCACCCTTCCTGTCTCTGCATCATTTGATGTGATGCACAAAGCCAAATGACACCCGAGACATGATGTTGAAATCAGCTACAAAATGGTAACAGATGTCGCGCTGTGCCTAGCGTCAACGAAACCACCCACCACCAAACACACTGCATTTTACTTTTACAACTAGCATAACCACCTAAAGTCCAAACAGCACTAAACCTGAAAGAACAACTCTCCAACACAGTGGGAGACACTTACAAAATGGACAGTAAGATAGTGAAACACACTTAACTGATGATATTTTGGTGACATCAGCTGTCTCATTCTGATCCAAGATAGCCTCTTCTTCCGGCGTTAAGAGAAGCTCGATTTCTGGACGGATAAAATAGCGGCACAATAAGGTGTACAGTTCAAAAAACTGTAACTCCAGTTTCAAAAAAAAAAAAAAACTGTAACAGCAAAAATACTGAAATGAGAATTGAGAGGCATAAACAGCACAATCTTTTTTAGAGTGCAAACTAGAAGAACAGAAGCACATCAAGAAAATTCGGAGGAGTAAATTTAGCTCGGAGACCCAGTCGATACCTCTCCGGAGCTCCTGCTCTTCACGCTCCTGCTGCCGCCTTGCAACGAGCCTGGAGAGCGGTAAGGGGGAAGGGAAAGGAGAGCTTCTTTGTACGGTCGCTTGCTTTCCGTTATCTTCGTAGTCGCTCCCGGAGCCGTCGTCTGGCTCCTCCCAGAAGGCGTCGCCGCCGCGAGGGAGGACACGTGCCGGGGCCCGGAAGGCAATTGAGAGCGGCGGCGGAAGAGAGGGAGATGGACGGTAGTGAGGTAGTGCAGCGCGGTGTGAAGCGGGGCGCGGAGAGGCATGGAGAAGGGCGGCGGCGGCGGCGGAGGAGGCCGTGGCCGCCCATGGGAGCATCTCTCGCCCGGCGCCTCTTATCGCAGAGGGGCTGAGCCGAAGGATGCTTCTCCCTGTGGTGTCTTCGCTAGGATTTGACTGTCAGCCCCCACTCCAACCCGTCTACCCATTTGGCCTGCAGAAATCCGTTTGAGTCAAAATGGACAGAAAGCCAAACCGAATATCGATGCAAATGAATGGTTGTTCGTTTTTCATCCCGTAGACCCATTTTCAAACTACATGTAGACCGAAAAATTTGCGCATGTACGTGACGCCGGTTGGGGTTACCTACCACGGGTAGGGTTACCAAGCGTACATCTTGGGTCACGCACGGGGCTTATAACATCATACTCCAAGACCCCAGGGTCACAAATACATTCAGGAGTCATTAAGGTTTACTTCACTCGGAAGAAGCACATTCATTTGGACGTCATTTATCACTCGGACGCCATCCGTTCACTATTATTATGCACTACTCCCTCTTAAGATCTAATCATTCACTTGGCCAAAGAAAACTCATAGATCAGAAAGCATACAAAGCTATAAAATTATATAAATAGATTTTAGAGAATACTTAAATACTTTCAATGAATAATTTTATCATGAACCCACAATTCATCGGATCCCAACAAACGCACCGCAAAAAGTTTACATCGGATTGATCTCAGACGAGATCATTGTATTGAAGAGAGAGAGAGAGAGAGAGAGAGAGAGAGAGAGAGAGAGAGAGAGAGAGAGATCTAGCTATTGCTATGGACACATAGGTTTTGTGGGAACTACTCACACATTATCGCAGAGGCAGTAAGGTTGATGAAGATAGCCTCCCCAATGGTTTCCCCTCCGGCAGAGTACCAACAGAAGCCTTCAGATGGGACCGCGGAATAATAGAGGCTTGCGGCGGCGAAAGAATTGTTTCGGGTATCGCGTCGGAGGTTTCTGGATATATGGGAATTTATAGGATTGAAATTAGGTCAAACGGAAACAAAGGGGGGCACAAGGCATCTGGGCGCGCCCCCCTCCCTTGCTGCTCTCTCGTGCACCGTCTGGTTGATACGTCTTCAACGTATCTATAATTTATGAAGTATTCATGCCATGTTTACAACAATTTTATATGGTTTTGGTATGATTTGGATGGAACTAACCCAGACTGACGTTGTTTTCAATAGAACTACCATGGTGTTGTTTTTTATGCAGAAATAAAAGTTCTCTGAATTCGACTAATTTTTTAACGATTTTTTTGGAAGAAAAGAGAAACAATGGAGCAAAGAACCACCAGGGGGGCTGCTGCCCACAAGACACCAGGGCGCGCCAGCCCCCCTGGCGCCCCAGGTGGGTTGTGGGCCCCCTGAGGCCCATCTTCGCGTGATTCCAACGCTGAAAAATCCTATATATTCAGAAACCCCCGAAAGTTAACCTAGATCAGAAGTTCCGCCGCCGCAAGCCTCTGTAGCCAAGAAAAACCAATCTAGACCCCGTTCCGGCACCCTGCCGGAGGGGGAAATCATCACCAGAGGCCATCTTCATCATCTCGGCGGCCACCATGATGAGGAGGGAGTAGTCCACCCTCAGGGTTGAGGGTTTGTACCAGTGGCTATGTGTTTAATCTCTCTCTCATATTCTTGATTTGGCACGATTTGATGTATCGCGAGCTTTGTTAATATAATTGGATAATATGGTGTTTTCCCCTCTCTATCTTGTTGTGATGAATTGAGTTTTCCCTTTGAGATCTCGTTGTTATCGAATTGAATACTTTTATGGATTTAAGAACACTTGATGCATGTCGTGCTATGAATACCCGTGGTGACAATGGAGTATCATATTGATTCATTTGATGTGTGTTTTGGCACTCAACTCGTGGATTCCCGAGGTAACATTGGGGTAATCTATGCATAGGGGTTGATGCATGTTCTCGTCTTTGTTTCTCCGGTAGAAACCTTGGGGCACTCTTTTGAGGGTTTTTTGTGTTGGATTGGGTATTATGGATCTGAAATTGTTTGATGCATATCGGATAATCAAATCACGAATACTCGTGATGACATTGGAGTATCTAGGTGACATTAGAGTTGGTTGATGTGTATCATATGGTGTTATTTTAGTACGAACTCTTAGATAGATCGATTGGAAAGGATAACTTGGTGTTATTTTAGTATGAACTCTTGGATAGATCGATCAGAAATGATAACTTTGAGGTGGTTTTGTACCCTACAAACAATTTCGTCTTATGTTCTCCGCTATATAAGAATATTGGAGTGATTGTTCATAGCATGTTGAGGGATGGTTATATGATCCAATTATACTAGCATTGTTGAGAGATTGCACTAGCGAAAGTACGAACTCCAGGCCTCATTTTCAAGCATTGTAATACCGTTTGTGCTCACTTTTTCTACTTGCTACCATGCTGTTTTTATTGTTCCTATTACAAAAATTAATATCTACTATCATTACTACACTTGTATCACTATCTCTTCGCCGAACTAGTGCACCTATACAATTTACCATTGTATTTGGTGTGTTGGGGACACAAAAGACTCTTTGTTATTTGGTTGCAGGATTGTTTGAGAGAGACCATCTTCATCTTATGCCTCCCACGGATTGATAAACCTTAGGTCATCCACTTGAGGAAAAATTGCTACTGTCCTACAAAACTCTACGCTTGGAGGCCCAACATGTTGGAAATATGCCCTAGAGGCAATAATAAATTAGTTATTATTATATTTCCTTGTTCATGATAATCGTTTATTATCCATGCTATAATTGTATTGATAGGAAACTCAGATACATGTGTGGGTACATAGACAACACCATGTCCCTAGTAAGCCTCTAGTTGACTAGCTCGTTGATCAATGGATGGTTACGGTTTCCTGACCATAGACATTGGATGTCGTTGATAACGGGATCACATCATTAGGAGAATGATGTGATGGACAAGACCCAATCCTAAGCCTAGCACAAAGATCGTGTAGTTCGTATGCTAAAGCTTTTCTAATTGTCAAGTATCATTTCCTTAGACCATGAGATTGTGCAACTCCCGGATACCGTAGGAATGCTTTGGGTGTACCAAACGTCACAACGTAACTGGGTGGCTATAAAGGTGCACTACAGGTATCTCCGAAAGTGTCTGTTGGGTTGGCACGAATCGAGACTGGGATTTGTCACTCCGTGTAACGGAGAGGTATCTCTGGGCCCACTCGGTAGGACATCATCATAATGTGCACAATGTGACCAAGGGGTTGATCATGGGATGATGTGTTACGAAACGAGTAAAGAGACTTGCCGGTAACGAGATTGAACAAGGTATCGGCATACCGACGATCGAATCTCGGGCAAGTACAATACCGCTAGACAAAGGGAATTGTATACGAGATTGAGTGAGTCCTTGACATCGTGGTTCATCCAATGAGATCATCGTGGAACATGTGGGAGCCAACATGGGTATCCAGATCCCGCTGTTGGTTATTGACCGGAGAACGCCTTGATCATGTCTGCATGGTTCCCGAACCCGTAGGGTCTACACACTTAAGGTTCGATGACGCTATGGTTATAAAGGAAGTTTGTATGTGGTTACCGAATGTTGTTTGGAGTCCCGGATGAGATCCCGTACGTCATGAGGAGTTCCGGAATGGTCCGGAGGTAAAGATTTATATACGAGAAGTCCTGTTTTGGTCATCGAAAAAGTTTTGGGTTTTATCCATAACGTACCGGGACCATCGGGAGGGTCCCGGGGGTCCACCAAGTGGGGCCACCATCCCCGGAGGGCTGCATGGGCCAAGTGTGGGAGGGGACCAGCCCCAGGTGGGCTGGTGCGCCCCCCCCCCCCCACAAGGGCCCAAGGCGCCTAGGGTTGAGGGAGGGGGCGCACCCACCTAACTTGGGGGGCAAGTTTCCCCTCTTCCTCCCTTGGCCGCCACCCTAGATGGGATTGGGGCTGCCACACCCCTTGGGGTGGAAACCCTAGAGGGGGTGCACCCCCTCCCTCCCCCCTATATATAGTTGAGGTCTTGAGCGCTGCCAACATATGAGTTTGACCTCTCCCTGGCGCAGCCCTACCTCTCTCCCTTCCCTCCCGCGGTGCTTGGCAAAGCCCTGCAGGATTGCCACGCTCCTCCACCACCACCATGTCATTGTGCTGCTGCTGGACGGAGTCTTCCTCAACCTCTTCCTCTCTCCTTGCTGGATCAAGGCGTGGGAGACGTCACCGGGCTGTACGTGTGTTGAATGCGGAGGTGCCGTCCGTTCGGCACTAGGATCTCCGGTGATTTGGATCACGACGAGTACGACTCCTTCAACCCCGTTCTCTTGAACGCTTTCGCTTAGCGATCTACAAGGGTATGTAGATGCACTCTCCTTCCCCTCGTTGCTGGTTTCTCCATAGATAGATCTTGATGACACGTAGGAAATTTTTTGAATTTCTGCTACGTTCTCCAACAGTGGTATCAGAGCCAGGTTTATTGCGTAGATTCTTTGCACGAGTAGAACACAAATTAGTTGTGGGCATTGATTTTGTTCAATATGCTTACCGTTATTAGTCCAATCTTGTTTCGACGAAATTGTGGGATGAAGCGGTCCGGACCGACCTTACACGTACACTTACGTGAGACAGGTTCCACCGACTGACATGCACTTGGTGCATAAGGTGGCTAGCGGGTGCCAGTCTCTCCCACTTTAGTCGGAACGGATTCGATGAAAAGGGTCCTTATGAAGGGTAAATAGTAATTGGCATATCACGTTGTGGTTTTGCATAGGTAAGAAACGTTCTTGCTAGAAACCCATAGCAGCCACGTAAAACATGCAAACAACAATTAGAGGACGTCTAACTTGTTTTTGCAGGGTATGCTATGTGATTTGATATGGCCAAGAAGAATGTGATGAATGATATGTGATGTATGAGATTGATCATGTTCTTGTAATAGGAATCACGACTTGCATGTCGATGAGTATGAAAACCGGCAGGAGCCATAGGAGTTGTCTTTATTTATTGTATGACCTGCGTGTCATTAAACAACGCCATGTAATTACTTTACTTTATTGCTAACCGGTAGCCATAGTAGTAGAAGTAATAAGTTGGCGAGACCACTTCATGGAGACACGATGATGGAGATCATGGTGTCATGCCGGTGACGATGATGATCATGGAGCCCCGAAGATGGAGATCAAAAGGAGAAAAAATGATATTGGCCATATCATGTCACTATTTGATAGCATGTGATGTTTATCATGTTTATGCGTCTTATTTGCTTAGAACGACGGTAGTAAATAAGATGATCCCTCATTAAAATTTCAAGAAAGTGTTCCCCCTAACTATGCACCATTGCGAAAGTTCGTCGTTTCGAAGCACCACGTGATGATCGGGTGTGATAGATTCTTACGTTCACATACAACAGGTGTAAGCCAGATTTACACACGCGAAACACTTATGTTAACTTGACGAGCCTAGCATGTACAGACATGGCCTCGGAACACAAGAGACCGAAAGGTCGAGCATGAGTCGTATAATAGATATGATCAACATGAAGATGTTCACCGATGATGACTAGTCCGTCTCACGTGATGATCGGACACGGCCTAGTTGACTCGGATCATGTAATCACTTAGATGACTAGAGGGATGTCTATCTGAGTGGGAGTTCATTAGATGAACTTAATTATCCTGAACGTAGTCAAAAGCTCTTTGCAAATTATGTCGTAAGATCGCTGTCGTGGATTTGTCATGGCAGATGTCCTAGCGAAAGGACTTAGTCGTGGAGCCATCGCTACGAGTTTACTTGAAGGGGTTAAAGCGGACACAAGGACACGAGGATTTTATACTAGTTCGGCCCCTTCGATGAAGGTAAAAGCCTACGTCTAGTTGTGATGGAATTGATATGATCTCGATGGCTAGGGAGCAAACAAGCTTCGCCTAGGCTCGAGTTGTGGTTGTCTGTCCTTGAACCGCCACCGGGTCGTCCCCTTATATACACGGGTGACGCCCGTCGGTCCATAGAGTCCTAACCGGTTCATACTCGTATTCCGGTTGCTATCTCTCTATTCCTTACTTACAATACAAGTCATACATCAGGCCGGTTTACGGCTACATGCTCTAACCGACTACAGGCCTTGGGCCTTCATCTGTTTACGCCACTAATGAAGTTAACTCGGCCCAAGTAGGCCGGTTTACGCCTAGTGGTAATATCCCCAACATTAGGCCCCAGATTGATTTGAACTGGTTCATGTCAATCCTTCACACCATCTTGCGTCTTGGATATCTTCTGTTAATTGGCAAATCTCCATGTCATCATTATTTTTAGTTGCTGTAAACCAGCATGACGTCATCAGTTTTGGTTACTGTAAACCGGCATGACGTCATTATGAAGTTCATAACACCCTCTTAATAACAGCTCCTGGATTCGCGCGTTTGACCTAGCTCGGTTGCCTTATAAATAAGACCGAAGGGTCATTTCCTTTCTCTTCCCCTTCGTCCCTTCTTCTTCTTCCTCACGTCGTCGGCTTTGCAGCTCCGCCACCACCGTCGACCTCTGCCTCGTCTCGGGCCGCTGCATCAACCTGAACGTACCAGAGTGTTGCGGCGTCTTTCCGCATCTTCTCCGTTCTCGGTAAGTCTTCTCTCCTTCTTAACCTAGATCTGTTCTTAGGGTTCCATGTTCTTGCTATGTTCATTGCGCGTTCATGGCTGTTCTCTGACCTTGAATGCATCCGTGGACTCTTGCTGTGCTTAGTAGCGATCCCTTTAGCATCCACCTGCTATTTCTCATCCAAGCGCATAGATCTCCCGCACATATCCGCTCAATGGTTCACTTCTGTTTCCGCCTTAGTCTTCGAAATATTTCCTGTTTTTATGAGCTTGCTGTAGATCCGCGGCTGTAACACGATTTTGTGAAACTTGTTTCTGCATAACTAGTTATCCATAGTTTCAATTGCTTCCGATGCTTAGGCCAGGCGGTTTAACTTCACCATAGAGAAAAAATTGCTAAACCGGTATATATGTCATTAGTCCCCTGGTTGAACCGCCAGAATCCATCTGATGCTGCGTTGTAGAAGACCGGTTTATGGGTACTGCCTCCGGTTTACCGTAATTAGATCAACACCTTTTTATCCGGCATGTCCTTGAACCGGATCACTTATTTCTTGTAGATCTCGTCATGGCCAAACAAGTGTACGAGTGCAACTGGGTTCCCTCCCGTGTCACAGAATCACAGCTGAACGATCTAGTCCTGATCGGCGCTTTGGATAGCAAAGATACGATTCACTGGAGGGTTCCTGGAGATGAATGTCCTCCTACGCCCCAGGAAGGAGAGGTCGTGGTTTTCGCAGATCATATGGCCCGGGGCTTCAAACCGCCCGGCTCTAAATTTTACCGGGATGTGTTAGCCAACTTTCAACTCCGTCCACAGGATATTGGCCCCAACTCCGTCACCAATCTATGTCACTTTCAAGTACTTTCTGAGGCATACCTTCAAGAGGAGCCTTCAGTCGAGTTATTTAGAGATCTCTTTCATCTGAACCGCCGTACTGAATTCACTGACGGCCCTAATACCGAACTGGGCGGTATGGCCATTCAGAAAAGGAAAGAAATCACCTATCCCCACGTCAAACTCCATACTCACCCCAAGGAATGGAACGCAACTTGGTTTTATTGCAAGGATACATCTCCTGACAATGAAAATCCCTTGCCTGGCTTCCGTCCGGAACGGCTCAGCAACACTCACCCTTTTCCACAAAGGCTAAGCGCCAAGGAGAGAATTAAATATGCTCCTCAACTGTCCAAGCTCCGGGCCTTCATGGCCAATGGTTTAACAGGAATAGACCTTGCACGCTGCTGGATATCATGGAGCATTTTGCCTCTAAGCCGGCGCCCAAATTTGATGTGCGAGTATACTGATAGTGTCGATGACCCACTCCGACACACTAAAATCCAACTCCCTGATGACGAAGTCACAGAATCTGTGAAAAAGATGCTGAATGAACCGGAGCACCTCTGTGCTCAAACCGGTCTGCCTCCTTACTGCACCACCAACAAACCGCCAGCGGTAATATTTTAATTGCTCTATTGTTGAACCGGTTTACTATTTTATATGTTCAACGTTTAATTACTGCTGATCCAGGGTGATAATCCGTTTTGGAGTAAGAAACTTCCTCAAGACAAAACGGAGAAGGCAGGACGGCCAACCCGGCCCAAGACCAAGGTTATCAAGAAACCAGCTCATAAGAGAAAAACCACCGCTTCATCTGACCCAGCCATTGATGATGATGTGGGTAATCCGGATCTTGAGGTAGAACTTGATTCACTTGGCTTGCTTTTTACACGCCTTATTGATGATAATGCTTGTCAGGATGACGCTGAAGCCAGCAATGCGGGTTTCGTTGAGGTAACCATTCTCTCTTCCGATTCAGAAATCCTGCCTTTGCCAAAATTTCGCCGGGCAAACCGGAAAATTAAATTTTCTCATCCTCTTGCTTATCTGGATTCCCAATTTCTTATGAAGACCCAGCAACACGAAGCTCGCCGCACAACCCGGCACAGTGGCCAGGTAGTTACCTCTGCCGGTTTACCAAACAGTCCGGTTCGAAAACGCCGCTCCGAGGTCTCCGACCTTTTTATTGATTTAAATCGTAAAGCGGGTTTCTTCCGTCAACCTCTTAATCCATCCGACTCCGATTATCAGGTCACTTCTCATTCATCATCTGGTGAATCGTCGGCCACCCAGCTACCACCTTTGAAAACAGTTGCTGGGTAAGTTAAACCGAACATATGCTTCCAGTATACTGCGCAATGGCTTACACTTTTCCTTGACTTTTTATTTTTCTTTCAGGGCTAAACCGAAACCAAGCAAGAAGGCCCGCCTGGATAGAGCGGCTGAAGAAGATGTGGCCCCAGAACATGACCAAGCACCTGATCATGAAGTGTTTACTTGTGAAGATATCCCCAATGATCCTCCTCTGCAAGACGACGTTATCCCTGAAGAAGGTCCTATTCATATTCCAGCCTCTGCTGATCCGCCTGCCAGCTCTGTCCAGATTGAGAAATCCCACACTCCTGCTGACAAACCGGCCGCGCCAACCCAAACCGGCGAGTCAAAAGATGATGATGTTGTGATTACCGGCGTAGGCCGCTCTGAACCTGGGAATCCTGCCACCCTTACCAGGCATACCATCAAAGAGGATTCTTCCCCTTTGAACAAAGGAAAATGGGATGTTGAATTAGAGACATACGCCGCTCTGAATGCTCAAGATCTTCACTCTGGCTATCTAAACCGGCTTTACACTAGCCGTGACTGTGAAGCTGGCCTGGTCAAAATGATGAGGGATAAATTTGAGGTAAATTCCTTCTTTCCTTTCTGCCATTGCATTCATCCTTGTAGCCCCCAAGGGCCGGTTTGTGACCTTGGTCAAACCGGGACTTGATCCTGAACATTTTTGAAATCCGTCGGCATAACCCTCGAGGGCCGGTCTAACTTAGCATAAGTAAACCGGGGCTCAAAAATAAAAAGCTGTCCTTAGAACATAACTTGATCAAATAGCCATTAGCCCCCAAGTGCCAAGTTGAATACTTGTATTGAGCTTGGGACTTTGTAATCTAGCAATATACAAAAAATTGAAGGTGCATTAGCCCCCAAGTATCAGGCATATAACTTTGTTATGTGGTTGATACTTCCATTTCTTGGATCGCCTGTGCAAAGCTTAAAATGCCATCTGTATGCAGGCTGAAGTGAAAATCAAGGAGGACCAGATTGCCGATTTGCAGGAGGCCCTAAAGACCCAGCAGGCTGAAACAGATAAGGCCAAGCAAGAATTAACCAGCGCTTTGAGCACTGCGGAACGGCTGAAAGAAAGCTTCAAGAAAGAGCGGGCTGACTGGGCCACTGAGAAGGCCGGTTTAACCAAAAGAACGGAAAATGCTGAAGCGGCCCTTAAACCGGTGGTGGATGAACTGACGGCCGTACAGCGGCAAATACAGTCCATGACTGCTGCAATCTTTGGTAAGCTCCTTGTAACTTCTGTGATAAATTTGAATCTGCTGTGTCGTAAATCCGGTTTGAGACCATTCCAATTTTGTTTGTAGGCACACGTATTGGGCACTTAGGAAATGATGTGCGGAAGAAATTGAAAGCTGCCTACACCTTGGTGGAACAATTGTATACCGGAGCCCAACGGATCATCACCACAGCTTCTCCCAACAACCCGGCGCCCTCTTTAATCCAGGACACTCTTAGCAAGTTGTCAATGCTTCCAGCCCGGATTGAGGAGCTGAAAAAATCCGCTGCCCGAACCGGAGCAATCAATGCCTTAATCCGGGCAAAGGCATGGGTGCCCGACTTTGATCCTGTGGAAGCAGCTCAAGGCTATCCCAGTCTGAAAGAAGATGGCTCTGAATTCAACGAAGAGGATTTAAGGGCCATAAACCGTGCAGTGCGCCCGCTGGCTTGCCAGCTAGCTGAAGAGGCAGATTTGACGCATTATCAAGCGGAATATAATAATCAAAACAAGCGAGTGCCGGCCCCAACTGTTGAAGCGGAGAATCTGATTCCTCCAATCCGTAAGCACACTTACGCCCCTGATATTGAACCGTCTTCCCTGATCTGTGAAGAGGCTGTTTTCCAAGCTTTAATGGGAATCGACTGGACCACTGTTGATTTCCAGCCAATGGGTAGAGACGAGGAAGCTGAAGCGGCGGAGGATGAGGAGCAGGCTTGAACCGGAAGCCGGTTTGAAGAGCTATTTGCAACATCTTCCAAAACAATGATTTTGTTTGAGCACCATGCTGCCTTGTAATAGGATAGTTAAAACTTCTGCCTGGAATATGCCTTCGTGCATAAGTACTGAAGCTTTTTCTTGAAAACTTTAATTCATATTTCCTGCAATCAGAAAAATTTGAACTTCGGTGGCGGTTATACCGTCAGCCGGATTATGATCTTGATATGTGTATCAGTAATATAACAAATAGATGATACATAAATACCTGCCATGTTTGAGCATAAAGCTGGCTTTAGCCAAGCCTGAAGCGGTGGTTTTATAAACCATTACCGTCAAAAAGGGAGAAAGTAGCTCCCGTACAAACCGTACTGACTTAATACGAGCCCCCTGGTTACTCCATGATGTTAACAGGGAAAAGGTAAACCAGGCAGACTCCTCCGGATTAAAAGGGGGATCAAAAATCATTGGCTGAACCGGAAAAAATATGCTTGTTGACACAAAGAAATCCAACAAAAGCAAAGAACGAACAAACCATGAAAACAACATGGAAGCAAAAGTAATGATAAAAACCATTTGCAAAAATATGCTATACTGAGCTGTTCAGATGGTATTACCATGGTCGGACAGGATCAAGGCCCCCAATAGGAGTGACAATGATTCAAGTCAGCCAGGTCCCCAAATGACTCGTGGCATATATGCCAGATCAAGAGGCGTGGCAATGGTTCGGGCCCAACCATACCCCCAAGTGATTTTGTGGCCTTAGGCCGACCAAGAGGCGTGACTGGTTCAGACTTGACCAAGTCCCCAAATGATCTAGTGGTTGTCGCCTATCAAAGGGTGTTCGTTGGTTCGGACATGACCAAGGCCCCCAGTGATATATAAAAAACAAATGTCAAGGGGTAAACCGGAGGCCGCTTTAAACAGAACCACTCCGTGTAACCTCGCATGATGAGAAAGACAGAGACCCCGCTTTAGCTGAGGCTCCGGTTTGATATATCAAAGATAATATATACATTGTCATGATATGTACATAGATAGAGCCGATGGCTCAAGTATAGTAAGGCCGAAGATGAGCTATATTCCACGGCCTGTTGGTCTCCTCTTCTGATGTACGTGAATCTTGATGTCCTCGAATATCAATCAGATAGTACGACCCGTTGTGCAAATTTTTGCTGACCACGAAAGGTCCCTCCCAAGGTGGGGATAACTTGTGCATATCCGTTTGATCTTGGATGAGTCGAAGCACCAAATCTCCTTCTTGAAAAGTTCTGGTTCTAACCCGGCGACTGTGATAGCGACGAAGATCTTGCTGGTAAATCGCCGAACGGGCAGCCGCTATATCACGCTCCTCGTCCAATAGGTCCAAAGCATCTTGCCGTGCTGTCTCATTGTCTGCTTCAACATAAGCTGCCACACGAGGCGAATCGTGCCGGATGTCACTAGGGAGAACTGCCTCTGCTCCATAGACCATGAAAAATGGCGTGTATCCTGTGGACCGGTTTGGCGTAGTATTGATACTCCATAATACAGATGGTAGCTCTTCAACCCAACATCCTGGTGTTCTTTGCAATGGGACCAAAAGCCGGGGTTTGATGCCTCGCAAGATTTCCTGATTAGCTCGTTCTGCCTGTCCATTGGACTGGGGGTGTGCCACTGACGACACGTCAAGTCGGATGTGCTCACGTTCACAGAACTCCTTCATAGCACCCTTGGATAAATTGGTACCATTGTCAGTAATGATACTGTGTGGAAAACCAAACCGGAAAATCACCTTCTTGATGAACTGCACCGCTGTTGCTGCATCACACTTGCTGACAGGCTCCGCTTCAACCCACTTGGTAAATTTGTCAACTGCCACCAAAAGGTGGGTTTTCTTATCCTTGGATCTTTTAAAAGGCCCAACCATATCCAGCCCCCAAGTTGCAAACGGCCATGTTATTGGGATCATCCTCAATTCTTGAGCCGGCACATGAGCACGCCTTGAAAATTTCTGACATCCATCACACCGTTTAACCAAGTCCTCCGCATCAGCGTGCGCTGTCAACCAGTAGAACCCGTGACGAAACGCCTTTGCCACCAGAGACTTTGAACCGGCGTGGTGTCCACAATCCCCTTCATGGATTTCTCTTAAGATTTCACAGCCTTCCTCAGGAGAAACACAACGTTGAAACGCCCCTGATACACTGCAATGATGTAATTCACCATTGACAATCGTCATAGACTTGGATCGCCGGACTATCTGCCTGGCCAGAATCTCATCCTCTGGTAACTCCCCCCGGTTCATGTACGCAAGATAAGGAACTGTCCAATCCGGAATAACATGCAGGGCTGCCACCAATTGAGCCTCCGGATCAGGGATAGCCAAATCCACCTCACCTGGGAGCTTGACTGACGGGTTGTGCAACACGTCCAAAAAGACGTTAGGCGGGACCGGTTTACGCTGAGAGCCCAACCGGCTTAAAGCATCCGCCGCTTCATTCTTCCGACGGTCCACATGATCCACTTGATAACCCTTGAAACAACCTGCAATATTATCCACTTCCCGACGATATGCAGCCATGAGCGGGTCCTTAGAATCCCAAGTGCCAGACACCTGTTGAGCCACTAGGTCCGAGTCACCAAAGCACTTAACCCGGCTTAAATTCATCTCTTTAGCCATCCGGAGGCCATGGAGCAAGGCTTCGTACTCAGCTGCATTATTAGTACAAGGGAACATTAAGCGGAGAACATAACAAAACTTATCACCTCGCGGGGAAGTTAATACGACTCCAGCCCCCGAGCCTTCCAATTGCCTGGATCCGTCAAAATGAATAGTCCAATATGTGTGATCCGGCTTCTCCTCTGGTGCTTGTAACTCCGTCCAGTCATTGATGAAATCAACAAGTGCTTGAGACTTCACTGCCGTCCGAGGCACGTACTTCAGTCCATGTGGCCCAAGCTCTATAGCCCACTTGGCAATCCGGCCAGTCGCCTCCCGGTTCTGTATAATATCACCCAAGGGAGCTGAACTGACCACTGTGATGGGGTGCCCTTGAAAATACTGCTTCAACTTCCGACTGGCCATAAAAACTCCATAGACCAGCTTCTGCCAATGCGGATACCTTTGCTTGGATTCAATAAGCACCTCGCTGATATAATAAACCGGCCGCTGAACCGGATATTCCTTGCCTGCCTCTTTGCGTTCCACCACAATAGCCACGCTAACTGCCCGAGCATTGGCCGCTACGTATAATAATAGTGGCTCCTTGTCGACCGGAGCTGCAAGAACAGGCGGATTGGCTAACTGCCGCTTCAGGTCCTCAAATGCCTCATCAGCAGCTGGACTCCAGACGAAATTGTCTGTCTTCCTCAGCATTTGATACAAAGGGATAGCCTTCTCCCCGAGGCGGCTGATAAACCGGCTCAGCGCAGCAATTCGGCCCGCCAAACGCTGAACATCATTGATACACTTCGGTTTAGCTAGGGATGTAATAGCCGTAATCTTCTCCGGATTAGCCTCAATTCCTCTGTTAGACACCAGAAAACCCAATAACTTGCCTGCCGGAACACCAAAAACACACTTGGCCGGATTAAGCATCATCCTGTAAGCTCGCAAGTTGTCAAAGGTCTCCTTCAAATCATCCACCAGCGTCTCCTTCTGTCTTGATTTTACTACAATATCATCCACATAGGCGTGCACATTGCGGCCGATCTGCTCATGCAGGCAATTCTGTACACACCGTTGATAGGTGGCTTGGGCACTCTTGAGCCCGAAGGGCATAGATACATAGCAGAAGGCTCCAAAGGGAGTAATAAATGATGTTTTCTCCTGGTCCTTAACCGCCATCTTGATCTGATGATATCCAGAGTATGCATCCAAAAAACTCAAACGCTCACAACCCGCCGTGGCATCAATGATCTGATCAATACGGGGGAGGGCAAAAGGATCTGCCGGACAGGCTTTGTTAAGATCTGTGTAATCCACACACATACGCCAAGTGCCGTTTTTCTTAAGAACCAACACCGGATTCGCAAGCCACTCTGGATGGAACACCTCAATAATAAAACCAGCTGCTAAAAGCCTGGCCACTTCCTCTCCAATGGCTTTGCGTCTTTCTTCGTTAAACCGGCGGAGGAACTGTTTCACCGGTTTATACTTAGGATCCACATTAAGAGTGTGCTCAGCGAGTTCCCTCGGTACACCTGGCATGTCAGACGACTTCCATGCAAAAATGTCCCGATTCTCACGGATGAACTCGATGAGCGCGCTTTCCTATTTGGGATCCAGGTTGGCACTGATAGTGAACTGCTTGGACGAATCGCCGGGCACGAAGTCAACAAGCTTGGTCTCAGCTGCCGATTTGAACTTCAGATCTGAATCATGCTCTGTAGTTGGCTTCTTTAAAGGGGTCATATCCGCCGGATCAACATTGTCCTTATAATACTTCAACTCCTCCGTGGCACAGACTGACTCTGCATAAGCCGCATCACCCTCTTCACATTCCAAAGCGATCCTACGGTTCCCGTGAACTGTTATCGTCCCCTTGTAACCCGGCATCTTGAGCTGTAAATAGATATAACAAGGCCGCGCCATGAACTTGGCATAAGCCGGCCGCCCAAACAGGGCGTGATACGGGCTCCGGATCTTCACCACTTCGAAGTTTAATTTTTCCGACCGAGAATCGTGCTCGTCCCCAAAAGCCACATCTAGGGTTATCTTGCCAACAGGATATGCAGATTTGCCTGGCACAACACCATGGAATACCGTATTCGACGGTCTGAGATCCTTGTCTGTTAGTCCCATGCGCCGGAATGTCTCATAGTATAGTATGTTAATACTGCTTCCTCCATCCATGAGCACCTTGGTGAACTTATAACCCCCCACCTGAGGGTCCACTACTAATGCTAACTGGCCCGGATTATCAACCCGGGGCGGGTGATCTTCTCTGCTCCACACGATGGGCTGCTCTGACCAGCGTAAGTAACGTGGTAAGGCCGGTTCAACAGAATTCACCGCTCGCTTGTGGAGTTTTCGGTCGCGCTTATCCAAGCCAGTTGTGAAGACATGGTATTGCCCATTGCTCAACTGCTTTGGCTGGCTCTGATAACCTGACTGCTGCTGCTGCTGCTGCTGGCCGTTCTGATTATTCTGGCTATTGTGACCGCCCTGATTGAAACCTGAACCGGAAGCTCCATCGTGACCCGGGCCGTGTAAACCGGATCCTGAACCGCCACCTGACCCATGGTCATACCGGAAGGCATTAGAGTTTTTAAACTCCCGCATAATATAACAATCCTTCCAAAGGTGGTTAGCTGGTGTCTCCTTCGTCCCGTGCTTTGGGCAAGGCTGATTCAACAAATAATTCAAACGGCTTGCGTTAGGATTGGGGGTCCCATTACGATCTGCCGCTTTACCTCTACGCCGCTGCCCCCTGTCCTGTGCATTAGCGTTGGCCACAAAATCCATGCTACCCTCCGCCTTGCGTTTGCCTCCGTTTCCATGACCCGCCGGTTTGTACTGCTGCTGTTTAGAGTTGCTATTCTTCCTTCCCTTCCCTGTTTCATCATCATCAGGTTCGGGATCCTTGGTACTGTCCGAATCGGCATACTTTACTAAAGCAGCCATGAGGGTTCCCATGTCATTACAGAACCGCTTCATGCGTCCCAATTTCAATTTTAGAGGCTCAAACCGGCAGTTGCCTTCCAGAGTTAAGATCGCAGAGTCAGCATTAATCCTGTCAGATGAGTGCAAAATTTCCGAAACGCGGCGCACCCAACGGGTCGTTGATTCTCCTTCCTCCTGGACACAAGCCGCCAGGTCTACTATGGACTTGGGCTGCTTACATGTATCTTTAAATTCTGTATAAACCGGGCCCGCAACTGGGCCCATGAGCTGATAGAATTGGGTGGCAGGCTCTTTAACCAAGTACGAGCCGTGCCCTCAAGCATCATGGTGAAGTATTTTGCACATGCGGCCTCATCCACGTCCAGCATCTCCATGGCCATCTCATAACTCTCTACCCATGCTTCAGGGGGTAAATCAGCGGTGTAATTCGGCACCTTGCGTGGACCCTTGAAATCTTTGGGCAGGCGCACATTACGTAAAGCTGGGATTAAGCAAGGCACTCCCAAAGCGGATGTGATCCCTGGTCCGGCAAAGGTTGTAGAACGAACCGGTGTAAATTGGCCCGCATTATCATGTGCTGCTAACTCGGCCTCCCTTTGTGCCCGGGCCCGGTCCACCACATCCTGAGCATCTCCAACACCACCTGCCGGGTCATTACCACGGGCCGCTTCACGGCCTCGCGCATTGCTTGATATGGCCGGTTCCTCCATGCGCCTGCTATAGCTCCGGCCCGGACGGGGCGTAGAATGAATCCGATCACGGCTGTATGAGTATGCCTCCTGCTGAATCAGCGCAGTCCGGAGAAGCTCCTTAACCCGGCGTGTCTCTATCGCTTGCGGAGAATCCCCTTCGACTGGGATGGCCTCTAACCGTGCAGCGGCCGCAACAAGGTTGTCCATAGGATTAGAATAATGACCTGGGGGCGTCTGGACCGGCGGAAAATTCATAATGTTCTGCTGAGGGGGTTCCATCAGGCGAGGTTGGACCGGCTCCCCTGGTCCTGGTGCCTCGATCCGGTTTGTCTCCGGGTACTGCGGCGGATTACTGGGCCCAGCCCCTGGAGTGTGAAAGAGATTTCGGGGGTCAAACCCTGACGGCAGGCGTGATCTGTGCTTCCGCTTCAAAACCTCCTGTGATGCGTTCTGGTCAAGCATGAGTTTATAGGCCTGGGCGTCCAAAGCGGCCCGTTCTGCAGTCATCCTGTCTTTTTCTGCTGCCAGATCCGCTTTGGCTTGCACGATCTGCTCTTTCACCTTTGCGATTTCTGCATTATGGGCCTCCTGATCCGCCGGATTGTCCTCTGCCATAAGCGCAGCTAGTGCATCAAACAGATCAGTTAGAACTTGAACCGGCGGGCGCACAAGGCCTCCTGCCCCTGCTGCGGCTGCCGCTGCTGATCCGGAGAGCATTGCTGCGGCGGTCGAAGAGTGATTCGCCGCCTGTGTGCCGGCCATGAATATTCCAACCCGGTTGACCTGGCCTGGGGGGTCCGGAATACTGTCGCCATCGGAACAGCCCCTAATCTGGTTGTCTTGCAACTGGTATAGCGATTCGGTCTCTCCGGTCGAGGACTCGTTATCAGAATAGACGACGGTCTCATTACCGTGTTCTGACTCGTCCTCACGCTCACCTTCGTGGACGACTCCAACGAAGACATGTTTCACGGCCGGTTTAACCCGGGTAGATCTCGCACGCTGAGCCGTCTCGATGAGGTTGGTGCAGATGTCCGGCTCAGGCCCAGGCTCACCGATTTTGCCAATGAAAACGTGTACGCCACCAAAGGGGACCCGGTACCCGTACTCGATTGACTCGTCCTCGGGACCCCATCCTGCGTCGTCGATGTAGATCCTGCCCCGACGACTCTTGGTCATCCGGCCCACAACATAGCCTTCGAGTCCCTTGAGCTTGCCCTCCAAGATCGTCAAACCATCGTGCGATAGCCCCACGGTGGGCGCCAACTGTCGTGGATTTGTCACGGCAGATGTCCTAGCGAAAGGACTTAGTCGTGGAGCCATCGCTACGAGTCTACTTGAAGGGGTTAAAGCGGACACAAGGACACGAGGATTTTATACTAGTTCGGCCCCTTCGATGAAGGTAAAAGCCTACGTCTAGTTGTGATGGAATTGATATGGTCTCGATGGCTAGGGAGCAAACAAGCTTTGCCTAGGCTCGAGTTGTGGTTGTCTGCCTTGAACCGGCACCGGGTCGCCCCCTTATATACACGGGTGGCGCCCGTCGGTCCATAGAGTCCTAACCGGTTCATACTCGTACTCCGGTTGCTATCTCTCTATTCCTTACTTACAATACAAGTCATACATCAGGCCGGTTTACGGCTACATGCTCTAACCGACTACAGGCCTTGGGCCTTGTTTACGCCACTAATGAAGTTAACTCGGCCCAAGTAGGCCGGTTTACGCCTAGTGGTAATATCCCCAACACTCGCGCTTTAGTTCCACTGTTTAGATATATTCCTAGAGAAAATATAGTTGAAAGTTGATAGTAGCGATTATGCGGATAGTAGATAGCTTATGTCCTTAATGAACCGCTCAGTATGATGAACCCCAAACGTAGTCTGTGGATGTTGCGAACATCGGACATGCACGTTTTGATAACTACGTGATAGTTCAGTTAAACGGTTTAGAGTTGAGGCACCAAAGACGTTTTCGAAACGTCGCGGAACATATGAGATGTCTCGAGGGCTGAAATTGGGATTTCAGGCTCGTGCCCACGTCAAGAGGTATGAGACCTCCGCCAATTTTCTTAGCCTGCAAACTAAGGGAGAAAAGCTCAATCGTTGAGCTTGTGCTTAGATTGTCTGAGTACAACAATCACTTGAATCGAGTGGGAGTTGATCTTCCAGATGAGATAGTGATGTTTCTCCAAAGTCATTGTCACCAAGCTGCTAGAGCTTCGTGATGACCTGTAACATATCAGGGATAGATATGATGATCCTTGAAATATTCGCGATGTTTGACACCGCGAAAGTAGAAATCAAGAAGGAGCATCAATTGTTGATGGTTAGTGAAACCACTAGTTTCAAGAAGGGCAAGGGCAAGAAGGGGCACTTCATGAAATGGCAAATCAGTTGCTGCTCCAGTGAAGAAACCCAAGGTTGAACCCAAACCCGAGACTAAGTGCTTCTGTAATAAGGGGAACAACCACTGGAGCAGAATTACCCTAGATACTTGTTAGATAAGAAGGCTGGCAAGGTCGATAGAAGTATGTTGGATATACATTACGTTAATGTGTACTTTACTAGTACTCCTAGTAGCACCAGGGTATTAGATACCGGTTCGGTTGCTAAGTGTTAGTAACTCGAAATAAAAGCTACGGAATAAACAAAGACTAGCTAAAGGTGAGCTGACAATATGTGTTGGAAGTGTTTCCAAGGTTGATGTGATCAAGCATCGCACACTCCCTCTACCATCGAGATTGGTGTTAAACCTAAATAATTGTTATTTGCTGTTTGCATTGAGCATAGGCATGATTGGATTATGTCTGTCGCAATACGGTTATTCATTTAAGGAGAATAATGGTTACTCTGTTTATTTGAATAATACCTTCAATGGTCTTACACATAAAAGGAATGGTTTATTGAATCTCGATCGTAGTGATACACATTTTCATGCCAAAAGATATAAGATAGTAATGATAGTACCACTTACTTGTGGCACTGCCATGTAAGTCATATTGGTGTAAAACGCATGAAGAAGCTCCATGTTGATGGATCTTTGGACTCACTCGCTTTTGAAAAGTTTGAGACATGCAAACCATGTCTATTGGTATATACACATGAAGAAACTCCATGCAGATGGATCGTTTGGACTCACTTGATTTTGAATCACTTGAGATATGCAAATCATACCACATAGGCAAGATGACTGAAAAGCCTCGTTTTCAGTAAGATGGAACAAGATAGCAACTTGTTGGAAGTGAATATCGTTATGTTCTTACTTCACGGATGATTTAAGTAGATACCGAGTATATTTACTTGATGAAACACAAGTCTGAATTATTGAATGGTTCAAGTAATTTCAGAGTGAAGTTGAAGATCATTGTGACAAGAGGATAAAATGTCTATGATATGATCATAGAGATGAGTATCTGAGTTACGAGCTTTGGCATGCAATTAAGACATTGTGGAAATGTTTCACAATTAATACCACCTGGAACACCATAGTGTGATGGTGTGTCCGAACATCATAGTTGCACCCTATTAGATATGGTGCGTACCATGATGTCTCTTATCGAATTACCACTATCCTTCATGGGTTAGGCATTAGAGACAACCGCACTCACTTTAATAGGGCACCACGTAATTCCGTTGAGACGACACCGTTTGAACTATGGTTTGGAGAAACCTAAGTTGTCGTTTCTTTAAAGTTTGGGGCTGCGACGCTTATGTGAAAAAGTTTCATCGTGATAAGCTCGAACCCAAAACAGATACATACATCTTCATAGGATACCCAAAATGGTTTGGTATACCTCCTATCTCAGATCCGGAAGCAAGAGTAATTGTTTTTAGAAACGGGCCCTTTCTCGAGGAAAAGTTTCTCTCGAAAGAATTGAGTGGGAGGATGGTGGAGACTTGATAAGGTTATTGAACCATCACTTCAACCAGTGTGTAGCAGAGCACAGGAAGTTGTTCATGTGGCACCTACACCAATTGAAGTGGAAGCTGATGATAGTGATCATGAAACTTCGGATCAAGTCACCACCAAACCTCGTAGGTCGAGGAGGATGCGTACTGCTTCAGAGTAATACGCAATCATGTCTTAGAGGTCATGTTGCTGGACAACAATGAACCTACGAGCTATGGAGAAGCGATGGTGGGCCCGGATTCCGACGAATGGCTCGAGGCCATAAAATCCGAGAAAGGATCCATGACTTTGGAAGAAATACTTGATGGTCGTAAGGCAGTTGGGTACAGATGGATTTTAAAAGGAAGACATACAATGATGGTAAGAATCACCATTAAGAAAGCTCGACTTGTGGCGAAGAGTTTTTTCACAAGTTCAAGGAGTTGACTACGATGAGATTTTCTCATCCGTAGCGATGCTTAAGTCCGTTGGAATCATGTTAGCATAAGCTGCATTTATGAAATTTGGCAGATGGATGTCAAAACAAGTTTCCTTACCAGTTTTTTGTGAGGAAAGGTTGTATGTGATACAGCCAGAAGGTTTTGACAATCCTGAAGAACGCTAACAAATATGCAAAACTCCGGCAATCCTTCTAAGGACTGGAGTAAGCATCTCGGAGTTGGAATGTATGCTTTGATGAGATGATCAAAGATTTTGGGTCTATACAAAGTTTATGAGAAACTTGTATTTCCAAAGAAGTGAGTGGGAGCACTATAGAATTTCTGATGAGTATATGTTGTTGACATATTGTTGATCACAAATAATGTAGAATTTCTAGAAAGCATATAGGGTTGTTTGAAAAGTGTTTTTCAATGGAAAACCTGGATTAGGCTACTTGAAAAATAAGCATCGAGATCTATAAGATAGATCAAAATGTTTAATAATACTTACAAATGAGCACATACCTTGACATAATCTTGAAGGTGTTCAAGATGGATCAGTCAAAGAAGGAGTTCTTGCCTGAGTTGTAAGGTATGAAGTTAAGAGTTAAAACTCGACCACGGCAGAAGAGAGAGAAAGGACAAAGGTCGTCCCCTATGCTTCAGACGTAGGCTCTATAGTATGCTATGCTGTGTACCGCACCGGAAGTGTGCCTTGCCATGAGTCAGTCAAGGGGTACAAGAATGATCCAGGAATAGATCATTGGACAGCGGTCAAAATTGTCCTTGGAGTAAATAAAGGACATGTTTCTCGATTGTGGAGGTGATAAAGAGTTCGGCATAAAGGGTTACGTCGATGCAAGCTTTAACACCTATCCGAATGACTCTGAGTAGCAAATCGGATACGTATAGTGGAGCAACCATTTGGAATAGCTCCAAGTGGAGCGCAGAAGCAGCATTTACAATATGACATAGAGAATTGTGAAGTATATACGAATCTAAATGTTGCAGACCCGTTGACTAAAACCTCTCTCACAAGCAAAACATGATCAAACCCCAGAACTCATTGAGTCTTAATCACATAGTGATGTGAACTAGATAATTGATTCTAGTAAACTCTTTGGATGTTGGTCACATGGCGATGTGACCTGTGAGTGTTAATCACATGGCGATGTGAACTAGATTATTGACTCTAGTGCAAGTGGGAGACTGTTGGAAATATGCCCTAGAGGTAATAATAAATTAGTTATTAATATATTTCCTTGTTCATGATAATCGTTTATTATCCATGCTATAATTGTATTGATAGGAAACTCAGATACATGTGTGGGTACATAGACAACACCATGTCCCTAGTAAGCCGCTAGTTGACTAGCTCGTTGATCAATGGATGGTTACGGTTTCCTGACCATAGACATTGGATGTCGTTGATAACGGGATCACATCATTAGGAGAATGATGTGATGGACAAGACCCAATCCTAAGCCTAGCACAAAGATCGTGTAGTTCGTATGCTAAAGCTTTTCTAATTGTCAAGTATCATTTCCTTAGACCATGAGATTGTGCAACTCCCGGATACCGTAGGAATGCTTTGGGTGTACCAAAAGTCACAACGTAACTGGGTGGCTATAAAGGTGCACTACAGGTATCTCCGAAAGTGTCTGTTGGGTTGGCATGAATCGAGACTGGGATTTGTCACTCCGTGTAACGGAGAGGTATCTCTGGGCCCACTCGGTAGGACATCATCATAATGTGCACAATGTGACCAAGGGGTTGATCACGGGATGATGTGTTACGAAACGAGTAAAGAGACTTGCCGGTAACGAGATTGAACAAGGTATCGGCATACCGACGATCGAATCTCGGGCAAGTACAATACCGCTAGACAAAGGGAATTGTACACGGGATTATTGAGTCATTGACATCGTGGTTCATCCGATGAGATCATCGTGGAACATGTGGGAGCCAACATGGGTATCCAGATCCCGCTGTTGGTTATTGACCAAAGAACGTCTCGGTCATGTCTGCATGGTTCCCGAACCTGTAGGGTCTACACACTTAAGGTTCGATGACGCTAGGGTTATAAAGGAAGTTTGTATGTGGTTACCGAATGTTGTTCGGAGTCCCAGATGAGATCCCGGACGTCACGAGGAGTTCTGGAGGTAAAGATTTATATATGGAGTCCTGTTTTGGTCACCGGAAAAGTTTCGGGTTTTATCGGTAACGTACCAGGACCATCGGGAGGGTCCCGGGGGTCCACCAAGTGGGATCACCATCCCCAGAGGGCTGCATGGGCCAAGTGTGGGAGGGGACCAGCCCCAGGTGGGCTGGTGCGCCCCCCCCCCACAAGGGCCCAAGGCGCCTAGGGTTGGGGAAGGGGGCGCACCCACCTAACTTGGGGGGCAAGTTTCCCTTCTTCCCCCCTTGGCCGCCACCCTAGATGGGATTGGGGCTGCCGCACCCCTTGGGGTGGAAACCCTAGAGGGGGCGCACCCCCCTCCCTCTCCCCTATATATAATTGAGGTCTTGAGGGCTGCCAACATATGAGTTTGACCTCTCCCTGGCGCAGCCCTACCTCTCTCCCTTCTCCTCTCCCGCGGTGCTTGGTGAAGCCCTATAGGATTGCCACGCTCCTCCACCACCACCACGCCGTTGTGCTGCTGCCGGACGGAGTCTTCCTCAACCTCTTCCTCTCTCCTTGCTGGATCAAGGCGTGGGAGACGTCACCGGGCTGTACGTGTGTTGAACGCGGGAGGTGTCGTCGTTCGGCACTAGGATCTCCGGTGATTTGGATCACGACGAGTACGACTCCTTCAACCCCGTTCTCTTGAACGCTTCCGCTTAGCGATCTACAAGGGTATGTAGATGCACTCTCCTTCCCCTCGTTGCTGGTTTCTCCATAGATAGATCTTGGTGACACGTAGAAATTTTTTGAATTTCTGCTACGTTCTCCAACACAACACGAGTCTACAAGAATATAAAGTTGCATAGTAGACATCACTGGTCTCCTCCAAAGCTTCCAGGGTCTCATTTGGTCCAGAAAAAAATCGTCAAAAAGTTTTGTCATATGGGTCTTCATTTAGTATGGATCTCCTAGAAAACCAAAAACATGCAGAAAATAGCAACTGACACTGGCACTGAGTTAATAGGTTTGTCCATAAAAATAATATAAAATGGTATATAAAGTATATAAAAGTGATATTATAATAGCATGAAACAATACAAAATTATAGATACATTGGAGACGTATCAAGGCGCTCGAGTGCTCATGCGAATCGATGCTAGAGGATGAAACTGACAAAAGTAAAGTGCCAAATCTGTCTATGTGAACCTGAGTGTGTTGATGCAAAGATCTCTGGCAAAGGGCCACCGGAACCACGCCGGCGACCATGCTATGGTGGAGGTGATCTCAGACTCACATGGCATCGGGCTACACATGACATAGACGAAGGGGAAAAACAGGTGGGGAGGAAGCGGAGCTCACCAGGATCAGTCTGTGTGCTCCGCTCACCGTGAAGTGGACGGAGCTGACCAAATTTTGTCGGTGATGAGATTTGGCCGTAGAGGAAGAAGGGGAAGAAGGCGATGCGTGTAGGGGTTCCCGGCTCGCTCCAGTCGACGCCATGGACGAGTCCATGGCCGATGGGTGTTATATTTATACTCATCACACTTGAGTTTAAACCGGTTTATTTCATAAAAACCGAGATATCTGCTCTGAAATCTGTAGGACGTTCGATTGGACAACTATCTATTGATGCATGGTGTGTTCCGGTCAAGACATAATTTGGACACATCCCCCACTTCCCTATGTTGCAAGCACATCTTGACGGGTGTCCTCCAGGGCACAAATTAATTTCACAATGATGTTGTTCACAAGTCTATGGTTGTAAGAACCAAGTCCTCATGCACATGCCTATCTTTATTATAAGTGTTCACTGTTGCAACTTGATCACGATCTGGTCTAAAAACTGAAATTTAATACTCTTGCAAAAGCTTGTCGGAAACCCTTGTCTTCAAGGCGCACGTCCTACCATGTGCTCGATAACTCAGGGTCACCTTTGGGGTAAAAGGCCAGAATCCTTTTGCTATATTTTTACCGTATCACTAAGGGACCCATCAATGGAGACGAAGCTTCTGGACAAGGTGGCGAGGCGTGGCGACGTCGATGGCTTCAACGGCGCCATGAGCATGCTCTCGTGTGCCTTCAGACATCCCTCATTTGGGTGGATCTAGGGTTCCTGGTGAACCCTGCCATGTGGGAGAGGAAAGAAGGGATGGGGATTATATTGAGTGGTCGGGGCACCAGGAGGGGAAGATAAGGGTGAGGCGAGCACGACTATCCTCGGGTGCGCACATGGATGCGCTGGTGTGAGCAGAGACCGAAGGTAGGAGAAAGGTGGGTGCAGGCACGTTGTTCACAATCGCTGACTTGTGGGGTTGGCTAAGCCACGTGGGCTACTCGGGGAGATGGTAGGTGGGTTTCTAGGTGCAAAATGATTCGCGCACGAGTTAGGTGGGCTTCGGTGCCGGCGTCTCTCTCTCTCTCTCTCTCTCTCTCTCTCTCTCTACCTCCATTTATTTCTTATTCTCTTTTTCCTTTAGGCAGAACCTGGATAGAAAGAAAGAGGGGAGTTAGAAGGGGAATTTACTTAGAGGACATTTTTCTGGACTCAAAAAATTATGAGGGATTTAATAAAAACGGCTTTGGGGATTTTTAGAGAAGTTTAAATTCAAATAAGTTAGATTTATTTCAAACTATTAGAATTTTGAAACCCATTCAAATGAACGCCAAATGGGGTGGAAATTATGATGGACCTACACCTTTAATGTGATTTATGGGAAAACATTTGAGCATTTAATATGGAAGCAAAAAAATTGAACTCAATTTAGGAATTTGAAAGGAAGAAATCTGCAGTTGCTTCAGGAATTTGTGAAGCTTTGAATTGACTTGGTGAAAGTGGTCAAGACTTTAGGTTTTTGGATGAATTGACAAGTCAATTTCTATAGATTATAAATATTATTTGGCTCCCCTGTGTCGTATCAATAAATTGGGTTTGTGATACTTTCGATAAAAAGCTGTTGTGATCCCCTACACTTATGAGTTATCAAAAATCAAATGTGACGGCATTCAAAAAATTATCATATATCAAATTCACTTCATCAAATGAGCTAGGTATCTCTGATGACCAAACTTATTTTAGAAGTAAAGGATGTAGAAATTCTGTTAGATAGATATCACCATATAAGTTCATACATTCTCATATTGGAACTATTTATTAGCGCCACATACAATTCCAGGAGCTAGATGAGGATTCCTGGCTAGCGTGTAGCGGTCGGTGTCTGGAAATTGGTCATCGTTGTGTGCGGTTTCCAACAAGTGGGTTCCGTCGGGTTCAGCGGTGTGGACCGATGCTGCTTGTAGAAATTTTTCCAGGAGAAAATCGGCGATATGGAACACCATATGGACCTGGCAACGGGGGGCATCATGTCAATACATTCATGGAAAATTAGAAGGCATAAAATTAGGCAATACTTTTTAATTTTATTACTTTATTTTTAGGCTTGTAAATGATGTAAAGTAGAGGAAATTCTACCTGATGGGTGTAATTAGTGTAAAAGGTGTCAAATGGGGGGGGGGGGGCGTAAAATTGAAATGGAAGTCTGTGACTACCGTCAGTAAGTTTTTTTAGAAAAGAAGGATTACCCCCGGCCTCTGCATCTTGGCGATGCATGCAATCATTTTATTAATTATTCCCAGAGACCTTACAAAGCATTACATGAGTGAGCCTGAAGCCACCATCTAGGCGACACCTATCGCTACTCCTATCCCCTTGATGCGGGGGTGCCGAATGTCCGAGCCTAATACCAAACAGACATCACACCAAAACCTAACATCTAATGCCGGATGCCCCATCCCAGCCACATGCCGGGAATGGGTCACACACCAGTCTGGCGCACTCACCGAGGCTACCGCCGTCGTCATCCACCTAACCATCTTCAGAGCAGGTACTGACGCAAAGACTTTGCCAGGTTAGCTCTCGACGCCACCATGGCGCCAGACAGCGCCACCGCCCTGCGCAAGGCCATCACGCCACGTCCAGCGCCGAGACCCTGCTGCTCCATGCCGTCGAGATCCGCCGTCGTCAATGCGAGAGAAGGCACGCCACACCACCTCACGCCTCTTCCATCCGGCGCCGCTCCATAAATGATGCCCCCAAGAGGGAACACGGCACCACATCGACGCCATCATCCAATCCAGTGATCTTAGGATTTCTCCTGGAGCGGCACGAGCATGTTGACCATAGTTGCTTGACGATGCCTTCATCAAGGTAACGACGTAGACGCCGCCATCGTCCGCCATGATCGGAGTCGGCTCGGTTTTCACCGGCGACTATGTCTCCCCAACTCGCCGTCGGTGCTAATAGTGGGATCCAATATCCGTCACTACCGCCAACCGCCTTCGGTGGAGAAGGCAACCACCACCACCCTGCCCGGGCCAAGAGACCCAGACGTCCTCGTGCCGCGAAGATTACCCATTGAGGATCTCCTCTTGCCGTTGTCGAGACGAGGCGCAGCCGCAGTGGATCTCGATCTAAACCCCTCAGGCCCAGATCAGATCTCATCGCAGCCAAAATCTCATCTGCCAACGGCCGCTGGCGATCTCCTGGCCACCGCTAACCCGCTGCGCACTGCTGTTTGAGGAGGAGGGAGATGAACACCGCTGCCCCCACGCGTTACCGCCAGCCGAGGACTGCACCGCCGCTGCCGCCTCACCACAGGGGCTTCGCCCCGTGGCGTCCTCAGCGACGGCGGCGGTAGTGGGAGGCGATGAAGGGGGAGGGCTGATGGCGGTATGGACGGGGACTCCCCGGGGCGGCGCGGCGCCGCCGCCTCGGGAGAGAGAGGTCGGCCAAGCCGAAGTCTGAACTCACTACCGTCAGTAAGTGTGGCATGTGTGGCCTATAGGATCGATTCAGACCACCACGTATAAGAAAGAAAAAGTAAGAAGAGAGATGAGGCCCACCGGCAACACCAAAAATAAAGCCGGCCGGGAATAAGATGATATGACATATAGATTGATGGCAAAGGCTTGGTACGTGAGGATGGGTTCCATGCGTTCTGCGGGTGCCCATTGGCTCGCGAACTATGGCAATGCCATGGCCTTGGATTGGCCAATCCCGGAGGTGGATACTATATGCAACAATGGTCCGGAGTGGCTACTCTCCCTCCTTGAGCCGCTGACAGAAACAGCGCGTATGGTTGTCCTTATGACCATGTGGAGAGCTTGGTATGTGCGGAATGAGATCACATATGATAAGGCGCCTTCCCCAACAGAAGCATCTCGCCGTTTCCTCCATGGGTACATCACCTCTCTGCTTTGTATCCATCAACACCCTCATGGCGACTTGGAGAAAGGGAAAATGATGGTGCATGATAGCCTCCTGGTTATACACACAAGGGAAGTGCCCAAGCCGGAGTTGCATTGGACCCCTCCTCTACCGGGGTGGGCTAAGCTCAATACAGATGGCAGCCATGTCCCTCCAACCGGAGAGGCAGGGGGTGGTATGAGTCTTCGTGATGATAGAGGCAACATCATCTATAGTGCTTGTAGACAGCTCCTTACATGTGATAATGGCCTTGAGGCAGAGCTGGCTGCGTGCAGAGAGGGCCTGGAGCTTGCGCTTTACCGTACGAACCTGTCCATTATGGTTGAGCTCGACTGTGCAGAAGCGGTGTCTATGCTGCTAGAACGTACTGGAGATAGATCGCAGTACCGTGTGCTCATCGCGGAGATTCGAAGACTAGCACAAGATGCTCGTAGGAAGATTTCTTTTACTCTCATTAGTCGCTCGCAGAATAAGGTTAGTCATGCGCTTGCCGCATATGGACGTGCTACACCCCGCACTGCAGTATGGATGTGCTCGGGGCTGGACTTTGTTGTAAACCTTTCGAAGGCTGATATGCCTCCTTGAGTAATGAAATCTCCCTTTACCCCGAAAAAAACGAAGACTTGGGGAATCTAAACTTCAAGGTACTTATCGTTCAATGATCCAACGTTGAAGGATTGTTGGAGATCTATACAACCTTTTGCATGTATAGTGGTTGATATATGGTAAAAAAATAGCAATATAATGGAATACGCATGGTGCATGTCAAACGTTTGTCATACGTTGTGAGGAAACAAGAAGAGAGGGTTGATAAGGACGATACATACATGCTTTATATTCTCTCTCCAAACAAAATGCAAACATTTTATTTCTAGGTGATATTTTAAATCTTTAATAGCTTCTACACCGAATATCCGTCTTTGTTTGTTTACATGTATTCGAATTCCTGGCTACAAGACATTAAAATAAGATAAATCTCATATACGTTTAAAATCTATTAGTTTTCATTATTTCAATCACATTTTAGTTAATTTAATATATTCTTTTAAAACAATTTACATCGTTGTTTTGATAATATAATTTCCTGAAATATATTTAAAAATATATTTGAAATAGCTGTTAATAAAATGTATATGTTGAAATATAAAAAAGATCTCTAAAATGTGTCACTCAAATTGAGTATCTAAAACTGAAACAAATTCCATATTCTCTGTTTTTCATTTTGTGATATGTGAAATGTGTAAAATGGATTTGATCACTGTTACATGTGAAAGGTTGTTCTTATTGTCACTGAAATATGTGTGTTATTAAATTAAAATAAGTGGAAGTGTAGTGAGATCGACATATCTTAATTTGTACTGAAATTCCATTGAAATTGAACCTGAAATTCTAGTGACATCTTCTAATTACTGTTAGTGGAACTGCAAGACGCAAAATATTGTGATTATTGAAATATGTCATTTCCGTGATGATATATGGAATTGATGTGGTTGGGTTACTGAAATGGATTTATCGTTTTAGTAATATGATATGTGGAATGGATCCCGTTGAGATGTGTCAGTTACTGTGTTATATAAAATGGGTTTGCTATTATTTCAATAATATATATAAAAAGTGAAATTTATAAAATGGATTGTTACTGAAATATGATGATATATGTACTGATGGATCATATCACTTGTGAAATTCATTTCGATTTCAGTAATCAGATCACTTGTGAAATTTATTTCAATTTCAATAACTAGATCAATTATTTTTATTGCTTGTGATATTGACAAATATTGTGATTTTAGCTATGCAATTTAAATATAAATATGATCTAGTAGCGAGATAGAAGTTTGAATATAGATTTTATTTTTGTTATTTCAATTTTGAAAGCACAAAAATTAAATATGTTTCAAATATATTTAATATAGTCTTGTTTGAAAGGCCTTGTCATGAGAATTTCAATATAAATGAAATTCTAGTTTAAAAGATATGAAGCATCTAAACAATCACTAAGAAAGAAAATGCTAGCACGTTGTGTCGTTCTCTCTGCTAGAAAAGGTGGTGGGACCCATTGAGGTAACTTAAAATTGCTATACTGGTAAGAGGAGGAAATACATGGAATATTTCATGCATGTGAGTCCAAAATGCACGAATACTGAAGCGAATTCGAGGTGGATGTTTGCCTGTACGTACCTTGAATGCTAGTAAGGACTCCGACAACCGTCAATTAATTCAATTGATGTAGACCTGCATGGTTTGGAGTCGTATAGTAATTAAATGAGAGGTCATAATCATCCATGGAGTCTTCAGGATGCCTCAGAGTCTTGATCCGAGAACACTTTGCTAGCATGTCACCGTTCATGCAAACATGATAACTATGGCGGATGTCGAGAGACTCTAGGTGCGGGCAACCATCAAGGATGGCTTTCAAACCATTGTTGGTGAGCGAATTAGCAGTGAGCTGCAACGAGCGCAGCTCTGGCATCTTGGCGATCACCATGGCTGCGCTATCATCTTGGTATTCACTGTAGAAGAATATTTGGCCCAGTCTAAAGCGCTTCAGGAGGGGACATGCAGCTCCTACAGCTTCAAGTGTGTCAGGAAATTTATGCAGACAGTTTGACAATTCCAACTCCTCAAGCATGGAAAACTTTGTGATCAACGGCTTCAAGGCCATGTCTACGATATCACGGCAATAGATGAGTCGAAGGCTCTTTAATGATGGCGCCCTGCTCAGTAAAGAAAGTTGGATATAAATTAGACAGTAATTTTTGATTTTCCTTGTAAAAATAGGATAATCAAGTGAGAAATTGAAACATGACAGTAAACTAGTACTATTTTGTGTGTACAAAATAGGATAAACAAGCAAGAAATCCTCACCCGTCGGCAAGGAGGGAGAGAATCCTTTCTGTGACGTAGCCCTCTGCCCAGAAGGCCTCGCACCGACCCACACTACGCCTCATGGCAGCTCTCACCATCTCAAGGTATTCCGAGTGGTTGAAGGCGTAGCAGTGGAAGCGCATATCGACGCGGCGCCACAAGTCCGGCTCGTCCACAGAAGCCCTGCGCCATGGGCTGCACACAATGTCGGGCCCCGTGAGGATGTCGACGTGGTCCAGCCGGCTGAACACGTCCAGCAACACATCCCGCGGCAGCGCCGCCCAGTCCCTCGCCTCCCGCACCACCACCTCCTTATCCTTTCCGTTGTGCAGCAGTCGGACAGGCTCCTCGAGGAGGCAGGATGCGGAGGGTGCTGCGGCCATGGCATGCAAAGGAAGTGCAGTTCTCGTTTATACACGAGAGAGATAAACCACAGTTCCGGCCTCTCTAATCCTATATATGCCAAACAGAGACATTGGAATTGAAGGTCGCTACCATCGTCGGCGTTACGTTTCTCTCCAGCTATTTCGTATATCCTGCTCAGAAAGTGACGTTCAATAGTTATTATCTCATTCTTGTTCGCTAAAGAAGCAATCCATTCTTGTAGCCAGCTGACCAACGTCGTTGTATCCAAGGCGCGCGTGAGCGCACCTACAGGCCGGCTGATCAAGCCATCAAGATTACTTCAACTAAAATCAAGTTTTGTAGCCAATCTTTTATGGTTGTCACTTTTTTTACGAAAAAGAGGAACAACCTTTTTCTTTGCAAACTTTCAATCTATTTATCAGTTGTCAAGGGAGTAGGAAGAACACGAGAAGTAAAAAAATACATCCAAATCCATACACCACCTAGCGACGACTACAAGCACTGGAGCAAGCCGAAGTCTCGCCGCCGTCATCGCTCCTCACTCATCACAGTCGGGCAAACTTTATTGTATAAACAATCGGGAAGTCGTTGTGCTAAGTCCTCATCGGACAAGCGCACTAGGACAACAATCGTCGTTGATGAAGAGATACGTAGATCAGAAGGATCCAACTTGTAGACACATGAACACAGACGAACGAAGAACAGATCCATTAGGATCCATCGAAGACAAACACCGACCGAATCCCGAGGGATCCGCTGGAGAAAAACCTCCACACGCCCTCCGACGATGCTAGAAACACCACCGGGACGGAAAATAGGCGGGGACGACCTTATTCCATCTTCAAAGAGTCGATGCCGCCTCGCCTCTGAGCAGAACACAAACCCTAACAAAACTTAAAAATCTATCTAAACACAGGGGATATGGTGACTGGAGCCCAAACAAAAAGAAGGCCAACCTTGGCCTAAACTAAATCATAGTAGAACTTTCATGGATTGATAGATATATACTCCCTCCGTTCGGAATTACTTGTCGGAGAAATGGATGTATCTAGACGTATTTTAGTTCTAGATACATCCATTTCCGAGACAAGTAATTCCGAACGGAGGGAGTAACTTTTAACATATATTACATCGATCTTTGACTGCCAACACTCCTGTCATGCACCACCACTTATAGGGATGTAATTTCATTATCAATCTAAATTTGATCTGGTATGGATACTACTATATAAATCAATAGATCACATCTTATAAGGTCAAAATTACATGTCATATCTTTTTTTTTTGCGTGAGAAAATCGAGGACACAACACGCCATACGTACCTGAAAACAGGGGGGCACCAGTCATAATGTTCACAAAAAGTTAATATGAAGAATCGGGCGATACTTTTGCTAAATGAGCTTAAATGGAGGAAATTTTATTAAATAGGGTAATTAGTGTCGAAACATCAAATTATATCAGTGGGTAATAACTGGAATTCGCTATAAGTGGAGACTCAATTTAGACCACCAGGTAAGGAAAAAAACATAAGAGGAGAGATGAGGCCCACTAGAAATACCAATTATAGGAAACTTGATCGGAAGTAAGATGCATAACAAATTGATTGGCAATGGGAACGCTTGGGGAGTTTAGCGAAATCACTAATTAAGGAGTATTTCTTGCGGAGATCACTCCAACTCCCCCAGGTTGCGACAAGTGGCGCGCTGCATGTGCGCCACTTGTCACAACCTGGGAGTTTTCCCTTTTTCGGTAGATTCGTTTATTCAAAATGTTTTATCTCTTAAACCGTGCGTCCAAATCTTGAACCGCTTTCGCCATTGGATTCCCCGCGTCGAGATCTTCAAAACTAGATCCCATGTTGATAAGTTTTGACGAACTCTTTTTTTCACGAAAAAACCGATGAAAAAAACCGACGAAAAAACTGAAACGGGAACACGGGTTTTTTTCCCTTTCCGAAAGAGGCACGCCCGTGCCTCTGACGAAATCACAACCGTGCCTTTCACTAAAGAAAAAAAGACAGAAAACACGTTTTTTTCCTTTTCCGAAAGAGCACGCCCGTGCCTCTCGCGAAAGCACAACCGTGCCTCTCACTAAAGAAAAAAAGACAGAAAACACATTTTTTTTCCTTTCTGAAAGAGGCACGCCCGTGCCTCTCGCGAAAGCACAATCGTGCCTCTGGCGGAAGCAAAACCGTGCCTCTTGTGAAAGAAAAAAAAAACAAAAAACGTGTTCTTTTTCCTTTCCGAAAGAGGCACGCCCGTGCCTCTCGCGAAAGCACAAACGTGCCTCTCGCGGAAGCAAAACCGTGCCTCTCGCGAAAGAAAAAAACAGAAAACACATTTTTTTCGTTTCCAAGAGGCATGGCCATGCCTCTCGTGAAAAAATGCATTTTTTTACGCAAAAAAAAAGAAAATTTGAATTTTTTTTTGTCAAAAAGCTAGGGAAGACCGGTAAAAAACCAAAACGTAAAAAAACCCCGGAAAAAACCTTTTGAAAAGCCGAAAACTCGTGCGTAAAAATAAAAAAATAAAATCCGAAAGGAGCGTCCAGAGCGCAACACGTGGCGAATGGCTGTGAGCACGTCAAGTGGCCTGATCGTTGCGAGGCTCCCGAAGGAGCGCTCGTTAATTAGTTGCTCCTGGAGTTTAGCCAATAGCAAAATCTTTAATATCACTAGGCACCTTAGGATTGGGGGCCTCTCATTCAGTTGAGGGCTTTGATTTTGGATTGGAGGCCCATTTTTTACTTGGGGTGGGCCTCAATTTTGATCGAGACGTGGCGCTGGAATAATTTTGGATTGGTACAAAGTTTGAAATTTGAGGTGAATGTTACAAAACTTCATCGGAGATAGTACATTTTTTGAACAACATTTGATTTTTTTCCTCTTTTTTCACAAATATTAGGATACCATGCCAAGTTTAGTACTTCTTTAGCTTCATTTAGATATATCTTCATTTTTTTCCTAAAAACATAGAAAAACTCTCATTTGATCTACCATAGCTCCGAGTTGAATATTTCAACCATTTGCACCACATGATCTCAAATTGTTTATATTTCCTTGAATCTATTTACTACATTTTTTAAATTAAAAATGAGACCAATTTTAATAATTGTGCACAAAATCATGTAATATATAATAGCATTAAGACCATCAGAAAATTGGTGGAACTTATATACAATATTACTAAAAAAAATAAGGCTCCCGTGAATTATTAGATTTAATAGAGGTGTTTTGCATTTTTAGAAGAAAAGCCCAGTATCAGAAACTTGGGTCCTCCTATCCACATGAGTTCAATACCATCAACTACATCTGACTTAGCCCATGTCACATCAATGTAATATGGGCCCTTATGCCTTATTAAGCCCATATGTCATTCACGTACTCGCCTCCTCCAATTCCCCTCCTTCTCTTCTTGCGTTGTTCCCCTCCTTCTCTCTTGCATTGTTCCTCTCCTCAAAATCCCACGCATTTATTAACAAACGGAAATTCTCCACTTTGTCACTGTTTCTGCATTTTTTACCAAAGATCAAACTTTGTTACGAATTCCAAAACAAAATGGGTAAATGCCCGCTTATTTTGCCTAGTAGATTTGAACTTTTGGCAGATTTTATTTTGTGTTGTGTCATTATCCATATATGAACTAGCTTTGAGTGCTAATTCACTTGACATCACTTTATTGGTCTGAGGGGGCAAAGGCGGCGATCAATATTGACCGGGCAAGTGATGTGATACAGTAAGTTGTTCAAAAAAATACGATGCATTAATAATACGCTAAAGAGTAACATGGATCATTGAGAAAGGATTCCAACTTGTTTCATTACATACGTAACTAAAGGGTTTCCATACTAAACTAACCACTAATGAGATTCCTAAATTACATAATAATGGAATCCCCTACTAAACTAAACTAATCTTGTTTTCTGAATTTATCTTATATATTTGAATTCCTAGTGACAAGACACTAGAATAAATCAATCTTGGATATGTTTTAAAATCTATGAATTTTTATTACTAATTGAAATCAATGCCTTGGAAATATAATTTACCGGAATATTTTTTTAAATGTCTGAAATAGTTTTTTTATTAAAGATGTACTCCCTTCGTCCCAAAATAAATGTCTCAACCTTAGTAGAACTTTGTACTAAAGTTAGTACAAAGTTGAGACACTTATTTTGGGACGAGGGAGTATATGTTAGTGAATATTTTAAATCTCTAAAATATGTCACTAAAATTGAATATGTAAAATTAGACACATCTTACATTGTCAGCACTTCATTTTTTGATATGTGAAAATGTGTAAAATGGATGTGACTATTGTTGCTGAAATATGTAACGTGTTGTGCCTAAAGTTAATGAAATATGTGTGTGAAATCTATTTATTTATTTTTGAATCAAAACTGAAACTGAAGTTCAAGTGATATATTATAATTATTTTAGTGAAATTGCAGTATCTGAAATATTGTGATTACTGAAATATGGCATTTCATTAATATGATATATTAAGTGGTTGTGGTTGGAGTACTAAAATGGATTTTTTGTTTTAGTAACATAATAAATAAAATGGATTATATTGAAGTGCTTCAAGTATAGGGTTATACGAAATGGTTTCTTATCATTTCAATAATTTATTGTAGTAAAGTTTTATGAAATGATTTGTTAGTGATATTGAAAATGTATGGATAGACCATATCGCTTGTGAAATTGATTTGATTTTCAGTAGTAGGTCACTTGTGATTTGTGATATTGATATTAAAAAATACCTTTTATTATTTGGGATCTTGATTTTTCTATTTTTGATATTGATAAATATTGAGATAGTTGGTTGTGTTATTGAAACATATGATCTAGTAGTGAGTTAGAATTTGGCATATATTAGATGTAAAATTTCAGTTATTTCAATTGATGTTTGAAACTGCAAAAAATAAATGAGTTTCAAATATATCCAATATTAGTCTTTTTTTGAAAGGCCATGTCCTGAGAATTTCAAAAATATTTAAAAAAATTGAAAAACAAAATCCTACTTTAAACTATGTGAAGCATCTAAAATATCACCAAGAAATAGAATGCAAGATTTTTTTAGGGTGGGGGGGAGGGGATAGAAAATGATAGTCATCCAACACGTTATGTCCTCTTCGCCAAAAATGTTGGTGTGGCCTTTTGAGTTTACATTTCTTTTAGAAGCACCGGTAACTTTTTTAGTACATGCAACCTGTAATTACAGGTACATTGTTTTGGATCCATGATCCAAGAAATTACAAAGTAACTCCTACATCTAGGAGGTACAACAAAATTTCTTGGAGACGTCTTCTTGGTGGTATCAAACTTTGTAAGAGGAAAAACTAGCAAGACTTCTGTAAAGAGACTACATTCGGGTCGGAACAACGACACTGTCACCCATTTACCTACACGAACTTGATTACCACTAAAACTTTAAGAATTAACTTCAAATTGATGTACAGATGAGAGGCACAAGGGATACAACAAATACAAATGGACTGCAAGTCACAGTTACACGAATCTCAAAGAAAATGTAGGGTGGATGTTCTACCGGTACATACCATGAACACTAGTAAGGACTTTGACAACCCATAGAGTATTCGATTGGTTCAGTAGACCAGCATGGTCTCGGAATTGTATAATTAAACGACATGTCATAATCATCCATGGAGTCTTCAGGATGCCTCAGAGTCTTGATCCTAGCACACTTTGCTTGCATTTCATCATCCATGCAAACATGGTAACAAGACCGGATATCGAGAGACTCAAGGAGCGGGCAACCATTAAGGATGAGTTCCAAACCACTATTGGTGAGCGAATTAGCAGTGAGCTGCAATGACCGCAACTCCGGCATCTTAGCGATCGCCATGGCTGCGCTGTCATCTACGCATTCACTGTAGAAGGACCTTTGGCTCAATCGAAAGCGCTTCAGTAGAGGACAAGCATCCCCTACGACTTCGAGTGTTTCTGGGAAGCGGTGCATACAATTCGAGAGCTCTAACTCCTCAAGCATGCGGAACTTTGTGATCACTAGCTTGAAGGCCAAGTCCACAATGTCATGGCACTCAATGAGTCGAAGGCTCTTCAATGATGGCGCCCTGCGAAGTAGAGAGAAACCAACTATAAATTAAAACTTGACAGTAAATTAGAAGAGTCATTTGGGACAAGATTGGAAAAAGCTAGGAAACGAGAGTTTGAGGAAAGTAAAGATGTTGAGATGCTTAGAAGATGTGAAAGGCATGGAAGACCATAATGTTGAAGCCACGGCTAGGGAGAGAGCTGCTAGCAAGGATGAATATGCTGAGTCCATCATTCATATTGTTATTAATACACACAGAAATAAATTGCTGGAAATAGCTTCTGGAGTAGGTGTGGATCTGGGGACACAAATTGATATGATTGATTATAATAACAATCTCATTAAAAAATAGAACATGTTAGAATTGACTTGTGATTGAGTAATAGTTCTAAATAAAAACCCCGTCATGTTGAAGAGGAGGTCCGTGTAATTGAAAAAGAGAACATGATATTAAAGAATTCTTAGAATAGGAAGAACATTTTGATAGAGAGGATGAGGAAGATAAGGCTTGGCGACAAGCTAAACATCTTTTCTCACATAATAAAAGGAAGAGTAAAAGCAGAACCTGATTCTGGAGGAAAATCTACCGTTGGTATTAATTCTTTGGGGGGGGGGGGTTTAAAAGGAGGTTTCTGAGGGAAATGGTGATGGATATGAAAGCCGACTTTCTGGGTTTACAGAAAACCATGAGACAAAGTTTTACTGGAAATGATTTGCAAGCAATTTGTGCTTGCACGGATTTTCATTGGGACTTTGTACTTGCCAGGGGGAAATCAGGGGGCTTTTGTTGGGGGTTAATTATAGTACTCTAGATGTGATCTCTAAAGACGAGGGGAAATATTATATCAAAATGACTCCGCAGGATGTTAAAATCAGGTTTATATGGGACCTGGTGTTGATATATGCACAACCTGAGAGAAAAGCTAGGTTTTCAGCTGAACTCTCTAGTGTATTACATGCTTGTATAAATCTCATCCTCATTGGAGGGGATTTTAATATAATTAGGAAAGCTTTAGATAAAAACAGGCCCGAAACTACTGGACATTGGAGTTTCATTTTGAATGTTATCATAGAACAGGCTGGCTTGAGAGAACTTGATTTACATGGTAGAAAATATACCTGGGGTAATAACCTACCTAACCCTACTTTGAAAATTAGACATGATTTTATATTGTGTTGATTGGGAGAAAAATTACCCTATGACTGAAGTGACAGCTCTAGATAGGGAGAAATCTGACCACACTCCCCTGTTTATGGATACCGAGGATTTGCCTAAAACTGATCCAATATTCAGGTTTGAAAATTCCTAGTTTCTAAGGGATGGGTTGGACAAAATTGTAATAGACACTTGGAATTATCCTAATATAGTGGGGTCTAGTATTGAAAGATGGCAGAAAAATGAGGAATTTGAGACCTAAACTAAAAGGGTGGAGTAGAAATATGAATGCCTGGTACACAGAGCTGCAAAAATATTCAAAGATAATTGGATGATATTGATAAAAGATGTGAGGTTCATGGATTAACTGTTGCTGACAGGCAGGAACAAATGGAGCTAGAGCTCAACTAGATAGGCTTTTGAAATAGGAGGAGGCAAAATGGAAACAAAGAGCAAAAAATGATGAACTGCTAGAAGGAGACAACAATACCAAACTCTTTCATGCTAAAGCTAATGGCAGAAGGAGGAAACATAAAATCAATAGTTTGGATCAGGATGAAGGAAAGATAGAGGGGGAGAAAAACATTATGGATATATCACAAATTATTATAAAAACTTATTTGGACATCCAGAAAGATGAAACACTGCTCTGGGCACTAATAATGTTGCCAATATACCCCGAGGGGCTGGAGATAGGTTGGCTGCTAAGTTCACAATGGAGTAAATAAAAACTGCTATTTTTGATATGGCACATAACAAGTCTCCATGCCCTGATGGTTTCACTGCTGAATTTTATCAGCATTTCTGGGATCTCGTTAAAAATGATATTAAATATCTCTTTGATGATTTCCATAGTGGTAACATGGATATATCTAGATTAAACTATGACATTATCACACTATTCCCTAAGATTAAAGAGGCTAATCAGATTAAAAGTTCAGACCAATATGTCTACTAAAAGTTATATTCAAGATCTTTACTAAGGTGTTAATGAACAGATTAAATGGAGTTTCTAATGAAGTCATATCCCCTATACAAATTGCATTTGTTAAGGGGAGATGCATTATGGAAGGGGTTCTCATTTTGCATGAGGCTTTGAATAGTATCAATAGAAAAAAAACAGAGTGTTCTGCTCTTTAAGGTAGATTTCGAAAAAACATATGATAAAGTGAAGTGGTCTTTTGTTCCACAAATGTTAAAAACAAAAGGATTCCCAGGTAAGTGAATTGAGTGGATAATGCATACTATCGGGGGGGGGGGAGGTGTGTGTTAAGTTAAATGATAATATGGGAAAATATTTCCCTACAGACAAAGGGATGAGGCAAGGGGACTCCATTTCACCCTTGATTTTTGATATGGTTGCTGATGCACTTGCTATTTTGATGAATATGGATAAAGCAAGTGGTTTGGTGAAAGGGGTATTAGAGTAAAATACTGACAAAGGAACAAACATGCTTCAGTATGTTGATGATACAATCTTTCTAATACAAGATGATTTTGAAAGTGCACATAATTTTTATACTTTGTTTGTTTGAACAGATGTTAGGATTGAAAATTAACTTTCATAAGAGTGAGTTGTTCTTATTTGGGGAGGCTGCTAATAAAGCTTCTGAATTTTCCCAAATTACTTGTCCTATAGGAAGTTTGCCAATGAAGTATTTAGGGCTGCCCCTGGACAAGAAAAGAATTAGAAACAAAAGTTGCCCCCCCTGAAAACAGAATGGAGAAGAAGTGTGAGAATTCGCAGGGAAGATTATTAGCTAGTGCTGGTAGGGTCACCTTGATACAATCCTCTCCCATTGGGATTCCCTAATGTCCTTTTATGGGCTCCCTGTGGGTAAATAAAAGAATGGATTATTTTAGAGCCAGACTTTTATGGCAAGAAGAGGAAGGAAAAAGGGAAATATCATTTAGTGAGATGGTCTGAAGTGTGTAGGACTAAAGATTTGGGAGGATTAGGAATACAAAACTTAGCTTTAATGAATAAATCATTATTGGTAAAGTGATGGTGGAAAATCTTTAATAGTACTGGTCTCTGGCAAGATATCCTTCTCAACAAATATTTGAACAGAGAGGGCCTAGCAACTGCCAAACACAGACAGGGGGGCTCCTAGTTCTGGTCTTAGCTCCTTAAGCAGAAAAATCATTTTCTTTCATTGTGTAGATTTGAGATTTGGAATGGGGAGAGTTTCAGATTTTGGGAAGATAGATGGTTTAATGATAGAGCATTGAAAGATGACTTTCCTCGATTATATAACCTGTGTTTTGATAAGAATAAATCTATCAAATATATGTTTGACAAGGGTTTAGGTAATGTTAATTTTAGAAGAACCTTATATGGGGCTTCTTTGGAACAATGGGAGCATATTAAAGATAGTTTCTGGTGTGGTCTTGAGTGGGGACACAGATAGAATTTTCTGGACCTTAGACAAAAAAGGAATCTACACTGTCAAATGTTATTATAAATTCCTGATTGAGAATGTGATTAAATACCCACATAAATTCCTATGGAAAACTAAGATGCCACCTAGGGCGAAAGTCTTTATTTGGTTGGTCTTGCGTAATAGTATTTTAACTAGAGGTAATCTGCTTCGTAGGGGTGGGTGTGAGATAAGAATTGGGATTTGTTTGATGTGAGATAAGAATTGAAATGTTCCATGGCGAAAATGATGTAGAATATTATTCAATATGCTTTTGATATAAAACAAGTGTCTGACAGCACTCGGGGTTTGTTTGGGATTTGGTTGAAGTAGTTTGGGAAACTGGAAAAATCCCTGGTGGCAGTGGGGATAGCAGTAGTTTTTTGGACTAACCGGAAACTTGGAAATAGTGTGGTATTTGATAAGAAAAGGATATCTGATCCATGTATACCTGTTAATATGATGATTAAAATGTTACATGATTGGCCCGTGTTGCAAATAAACCCAAGAAGTCGAAGAATAATGACGGAGGGCGTAAGAAGAGTGGAGCAGATTGTGGGAGACATCTTTCGAGCAACTTTAGGATGGAGAATGGCGCACATAATTATGGCTACCTTATTTTGTCTACCATTTGTTCATGCAGTGCTGCTCTGGGAGCTCTCCCTTTGTTCACTTGTCTTTCTCCTCCTGGCCTTTGTTTCTTCGGCTAAACTTGTTCTAGTAGCACTGTTCGTTTTGGAGAATGCTTTAGTAATGTTGATGTTACGTGCGTTCTTGAGTTCCGGGCCTGTGGGACCTCTCAGATCAGTGTTTGTTAGGTTAAGCTTCAATCTTAGTTTTGAACTCGTCTGAGGCTGCGAGGCTTTTGCATTCCTAAGGCCTCGTTTGGTAGAGGTGGGTTGGGAGGGTTTGCATGGGATTAACCCCGCGGCATGCTAATCCTCAGAAAATCCATGCAAGGCCATTTGATGCACAAGGTTTTGACTGGCCTAGGCGTGGAACTGGACGACACAGAGATCGAGTGAGACACTGGTATCTGGTATGTGGCGATTGTAACCAAATGTAGGGAATTAGGAAGGGGAAGGATTAGTGGGGTTTGGGTGAAGGGGAGAGGATCACCAAATCCCTTACAATCCTCGACCTCTTTGGGGCAGGAAAACCTCCCTTGCCAAACGAAGCCTAAGGGGGTGTGGGAGTCTGATTCCCCATCGCCCTGCAGGGGTGTGCATCGTCTGATATGCCGGCCGGGACTTGTTGGGTTGTAATAGTTGGTATGTGTAAGACTTGGTGATTTCTAATAATGAAAATCTGAGAGGGAACTCTTTTATAAAAAACAAAGGTAAACAAGCAAGAAATCCTCACGCGTTGCCGACGAGGGAGAGAATCCTTTCTGTGACGTAGCTCCCACCCCAGAAGGCCTCGCACCGACCCGCACCACGCCTCATGGCAGCTCTCACCATCTGAAGCAATTTCCTGGAGTTGAGGTAGAAGCCATCGGCATAGTGAAAGCGCATATCGATGCGGCGCCACAGCTCGGGCTCGTCCGTAGCAGCCCTGCGCCATGGGCTGCACACCATGTCGGGCCCCATGAGAATCTCGATGTGGTCCAGCCTGCTGAGCACTGCCAGCAACACATCCCGTGGCAGCTCCGCCCAATCCCTCCACTCCGCCTCTGTATCCATCCCGTCCTGGGGCGGTGGTGGTGGCGGCAGTCGGCGAGGCTCCTCGAGAAGGTAGGAAAGGGAGGGTGGTGCAGCCATGGCAAGAGGTCTCGGCTTCAGAGGAAGCACAGTTCTTGTTTATACAGGAGGAAGGTAGACCACAGTTCCTCTCCAATCCTATACTATGTGCCAAATGGAGACGCCGGAATTGGAGGCCGGTATCTCGTCGGCGTTACTACGTTTATCTTCAGTTATTTCGTCTATCTGCCGAAAGCGACGCTAATTAATTATTTCTTTCCTTTGGGTAAAGAAACACTCCATCCTTGTCCCTAGCTAAGCAACGGCGTTGTATCCAAGGCGTTGATCAGGCCATATATAAGATAGTAATAATAACTTCAACTAAAATCAAGATTCTGGGTTCGTCTTGACTTTCGAGCTCAGTCGATGTACAGTGGGTCTGTTGCAACTCGAAAGCTTTCTCCAAATTTCATCTCTACACTAAAGAAAAAATATCTCAACTATATATTTCAATCTACTATATTTTCTTTTCTTTTTGGCGGGTGCAATCTACTACAGTATATTTTCTTATTCACATTCTCTAATTAACAATATATTTGTAACAATTATATTTTCAACAGATAAATTTTGAAGGTTATATTTCCCACGCTCATATTTCGAATAGTTGTATGGGCATTAGAGCATCTACAGCCGCGGGCCTCAAACCCGTCTCAAACGCCCGGTCGGCTGACCATTCACAAAAAACCGCTCCAACCGAGCGCCTCAAATCGTCCTTAACGTCCTAAGAACAACTCTAGCAGACCCCGTATATGTCATGAACCTGCAAAATTCAGACGAGTATATGAGCTCGGCCCAATTTTCTGGCCAGAACAAAGTTCGTATACTCGTCCGGCCCGTAATTTTTTTTACCGCGGCCCGCAAACCGCCCCTCCCCTCCGAAGCAGTATATCTACGGGTTCGCGGGGCAGATACGGGTCGAAACCCTATCCCCCCGCCCCCCGTCTTGCTGCAATTCCCCACTCCCCTCTCACATTTCTCGCCGCCGGTGAGCCCCTTCCGCCTCCAGCCGCCATGTGGGGTCGCATGTGGAGCTCCAAACGCAGCTCCGGTAGCAGCTCTGGCGGGGGCGGCGACCCCGAGCGCGAGCGGCGTGTCCGCTCGAACGGTGCGAGGAAGCGCATGGCGAGGAAGTGGACGAACAAGGGCCTCGAGCCGCCGCCGAGCTTCCTCGTTCGCGAGACGGAAGAGTACGACCGTCGGCACAGGCGTAGGCCCTCCTCGGCTGTGGGCTCGTCCTCCGCCGCGAGATCTTCCCACGCCGCGAGCTCTTCCTCTTTCGGTGGAAGGCTTCTCCCCGTGAAGAGGGAGTGGTCGAAGGAGCCGGAGGAGATCGAGGTCCTCGCCGTCAATCAGGAGCCAGAGGAGATCGAGCGCCGAGGGGTCGTCGGGCCCGAAGATTTCGTGGCCGATTTCGACGCGGTCCCGGCGGCCATTGCCGAACGGAGCTTGCGCAAGGAGGCGGAGCTTCGGCGCCACGACGAGGAGCTCGAAGACCTCATCCTCAGGCAGGCGGTCGCGGCCAACCTTGCCGCGAGGGACAAGGACGACGAGTGGCGCGCATCCGCGAGGAGCAGAGGGAGAAGTTCATCGATCTCGTCAGCTCCGACGAGGACTGAGCTCCTCCACCGCGTCGTCCTCGGCCGTGAGCTCGTCCATTTTGGTATACCGACCTCGGCCTCACCGTCGTGAGATCCCCCCCTCCCCTCTAGTAGTAGTAGTAGTAGTAGAATGTAGTATGTGATGATGAACTAGTGTGGTTGCAATTTCTCCCGCGAAAGTTTTTTTTTAAATTATACAGTTTCATATACGGGTTCTACTCTGCCGCGCATGATTTCGACCCGCAAAACAGTTCTTCGTCGAACTGTAAACGCCTTATGCGGGTCGCGATTTTACGGGGTCTGCTAGAGTTTCTCTAACTACCCAGCGCCCCTCATATCCAACCCAAATATGGGGCGGCCCGGGCGCGTCCGACACATCAGTCTGGCCCACCCCGACCCCACATATATCCCCTCTGATAAACTCTAGACGCAGTCCACTCAGTGCACTCCACTCTCTTCGTCCTCTCCTCTTCCCAATTCGTCCTCTCCTTTTCCCAATTCGAACCATGGCAGATGACCGCAGTGGCTTCAGCTCCAACTAGACCATTAAGGCGCGCGTTGCCGCGCCCGTGCATTCTAAAAATAATATTAGAAATATCTGAATGATATATGGGAATTTAAAATTAATTGTATATTTTGAATGGTTCGAGATACATTGCTTCAAGTCCACAGCCATAGAGAAATAATGTTTGATATTTTGACAGAAGAAATATTGCTTATTAAGCAAGAACTCTGCTTGAATACGTAACTTCAAGTTCAGTTCTAACACTCTGAAGCAGTAAAACGCCAATGATTTTGTCTCTACTTGCATTTGAACACCCAAGGGACGAATATATAGAAATGCAATCCTTCCTTATGATAGAACATATTTGCAAACTCAAGGTCAGGTTAGATTGACCGATCCACTGAACTAACACTAACACTACATACCCATTTGCCAATAATTTTTACCATTAGCAGGTGCTTTACGGGTACCGTTGCTTTGAATCATGGGTATATACTATTTCAGTTCTAATGAATGAGAGGATGTCTTTGAATATGACTCATTGCATCCAATCCAAATAGAATTGGAAATTCAGAATTAAGAAAATCACATAATATGCTGACTGCTGAGGCCTGGCAGTGATAGACGGGCAGATAAGAATTGTGTGACCCATAAGAATCAATCAAGAAAATACATTCACCCAATCAGAGAGAAAACTCTAGTCTGTATCTCCTCATGGTGTAGTGACCACCTGAAAAACACTCGTCTGACTCAAATTCAGAGGAAGTACAAGGAAAAAGGGATTTACAGTGCTCGTACTTCATGTGTTTGTCTCTGGAAGTGAGCACACTGGAGAAACTGGATATCGCTCAATGGAAATACATCGCCGTCGCCAGATAGATCCCTTTGGAGTCGATTGCAAGAATTGGATCCGAGCCTCAGATGGAACTGGTGGGAGGGGCTAATAGCCAGAGGGTTCCAGCGGCGTCTGCACACCGTCTATTCTTCATCGCTTCTTTTTCTTACCCTTAAGCAAGCACCTTAGCATCAAAGGAAGCTACCGGAAAACCATGAGGCATCTTCTTCCTGCCGTTGGGGGGTCGATGTTGTTCGAACAGTGATGGAGAATGGGAGGACTGTTGGAAATATGCCCTAGAGGCAATAATAAAAGTATTATTATATTTCAATGTTCATGATAAATGTCTTTTATTCATGCTATAACTGTATTATCCGGAAATCGTAATACACGTGTGAATACTTAGACCACAATATGTCCCTGGTGAGCCTCTAGTTGACCAGCTCGTTGTGATCAACAGATAGTCACGGTTTCCTGACTATGGACATTGGATGTCGTTGATAACGGGATCACATCATTAGGAGAATGATGTGATGGACAAGACCCAATCCTAAGCATAGCATAAAAGATCGTGTAGTTCGTTTTGCTAGAGCTTTGCCAGTGTCAAGTATCTCTTCCTTCGACCATGAGATCGTGTAACTCCCGGATACCGTAAGAGTGCCTTGGGTGTATCAAACGTCACAACGTAACTGGGTGACTATAAAGGTGCATTACAGGTATCTCCGAAAGTATCTGTTGGGTTGACACGGATCGAGACTGGGATTTGTCACTCCGTATGACGGAGAGGTATCTCTGGGCCCACTCGGTAATGCATCATCATAATGAGCTCAATGTGACCAAGGTGTTGGACACGGGATCATGCATTACGGTACGAGTAAAGTGACTTGCCGGTAACGAGACTGAACAAGGTATTGGGATACCGACGATCGAGTCTCGGGCAAGTAACGTACCGATTGACAAAGGGAATTGCATACAGGGTTTGATCGAATCCTCGACATAGTGGTTCATCCGATGACAACATCGAGGAGCATGTGGGAGCCATCATGGGTATCCAGATCCCGCTGTTGGTTATTGACTGAGAGCGTCTCGGTCATGTCTGCATGTCTCCCGAACCCGTAGGGTCTACACACTTAAGGTTCGGTGACGCTAGGGTTATTAGGAAGACTAGTATGTGACTACCGAATGTTGTTCGGAGTCCCGGATGGGATCCTGGACGTCACGAGGAGATCCGGAAGGGTCCGGAGGTAAAGATTTATATATGGGAAGTTGTCAAACGGACACCGGGAAGTTTCGGGGTCATACCGGTATTGTACCGGGGCCACCGGAAGGGTTCCGGGGGTCCACCGGGAGGGGCCACCCCTCCCGGGGGGCCACATGGGCTGCGTGGGGCAGGGAGCCAGCCCCTGGTGGGCTGGCCGCACCCCCCTCCCTTGGGCCCATGCGCCTAGGGTTGAGGGGGAACCCTAGAGGGGGCGCCCCCCTTGGCTTGGGGGGCAAGCCACCCTCTCCCCTCTCCCCTAGGCCGCCGCACCCCCCCCTAGATGGGTTCTAGGGGGCCGGCCCCCTTCTCCCTTCCCCTATAAATAGAGGGGTGAGGGGAGGGCAGCCGACCACCCTCCAAGGCGCAGCCCTCCCCTCCCCAACACCTCTCCTCCTCCGTTGTGTGCTTGGCGAAGCCCTGTCGGAGTACTGCCTCTCCACCATCACCACGCCGTCGTGCTGCCGGTGGAGCTGTCTTCCTCAACCTCTCCTTCCCCTTGCTGGATCAAGAAGGAGGAGACGTCTCCCGTCCCGTACGTGTGTTGAACGCGGAGGTGCTGTCCGTTCAGCACTTGGTCATCGGTGATTCGAATCACGTCGAGTACGACTACATCATCACCTTGCAAGCTTCCGCACGCGATCTACAAGTGGTATGTAGATGCAAACTCTCTCCCTTGACTCGTTGCTTAGATGAACTCATAGATGGATCTTGGTGAAACCGTAGGAAAAATTTTAATTTTCTGCAACGTTCCCCAACAGTGGCATCATGAGCTAGGTCTATGCGTAGTTCTCTTTGCACGAGTAGAACACAATTTTGTTGTGGGCGTGGATTTTGTCATCTTACTTGCCTCTACTAGTCTTTTCTTGCTCAACGGTATTGTGGGATGAAGCGGCCCGGACCAACCTTACACGTACGCTTACGTGAGACCGGTTCCACCGACTGACATGCACTAGTTGCATAAGGTGGCTGGCGGGTGTCTGTCTCTCCCACTTTAGTTGGAGCGGAATCGATGAACAGGGCCCTTATGAAGGGTAAATAGAAGTTGACAAAATCACGTTGTGGTGATTCGTAGGTAAGAAAACGTTCTTGCTAGAACCCAATTGCAGCCACGTAAAAGATGCAACAACAATTAGAGGACGTCTAACTTGTTTTTGCAGCGATTGATCATGTGATGTGATATGGCCAGAAGTTGTGATGAATGATGAATTGTGATGTATGAGATCATGTTCTTTGTAATAGGATTCACGACTTGCATGTCGATGAGTATGACAACCGGCAGGAGCCATAGGAGTTGTCTTTATTTTTTGTATGACCTGCGTGTCATTGAATAACGCCATGTAAACTACTTTACTTTATTGCTAAACGTTAGTCATAGAAGTAGAAGTAGTCGTTGGCGTGACAACTTCATGAAGACACGATGATGGAGATCATGATGATGGAGATCATGGTGTCAAGCCGGTGACAAGATGATCATGGAGCCCCGAAGATGAAGATCAATGGAGCTATATGATATTGGCCATATCATGTCACAACTATATAATTGCATGTGATGTTTATTATGTATTATGCATCTTGTTTACTTAGGACGACGGTAGTAAATAAGATGATCCCTTATAAAAATTTCAAGAAGTGTTCTCCCCTAACTGTGCACCGTTGCTACAGTTCGTCGCTTCTAAGCACCACGTGATGATCGGGTGTGATGGATTCTTACGTTCACATACAACGGGTGTAAGACAGTTTTACACAGCGAAAACACTTAGGGTTAACTTGACGAGCCTAGCATGTGCAGACATGGCCTCGGAACACGGAGACCGAAAGGTCGAACACGAATCGTATGGAAGATACGATCAACATGAGAATGTTCACCGACGATGACTAGTCCGTCTCACGTGATGATCGGACACGGGCTAGTCGACTCGGATCGTGTAACACTTAGATGACTAGAGGGATGTCTAATCTAAGTGGGAGTTCATAATTTGATTAGAACTTTATTATCATGAACTTAGTCTAAAACCTTTGCAAATATGTCTTGTAGATCAATGGCCAACGCTAATGTCAACATGAACTTCAACGCGTTCCTAGAGAAAACCAAGCTGAAAGATGATGGCAGCAACTATACGGACTGGGTCCGGAACCTGAGGATCATCCTCATAGCTGCCAGGAAACAATATGTCCTAGAAGGACCGCTAGGTGACGCTCCCGTCCCAGAGAACCAAGACATTATGAATGCTTGGCAGTCTCGTGCTGATGATTACTCCCTCGTTCAGTGCGGCATGCTTTACAGCTTAGAACCGGGGCTCCAAAAGCGTTTTGAGCACCACGGAGCATATGAGATGTTCGAAGAGCTGAAACTAGTTTTTCAAGCTCATGCCCGGGTCGAGAGATATGATGTCTCCGACAAGTTCTACAGTTGTAAGATGGAGGAAAACAGTTCTGTCAGTGAGCACATCCTGAAGATGTCTGGGTTGCACAACCGTATGACCCAGCTGAACATTAACCTCCCAGATGAGGCGGTCATTGACAGAATCCTCCAGTCGCTCCCACCAAGCTACAAGAGCTTTGTGATGAACTACAACATGCAGGGGATGGAAAAGACCATTCCTGAAGTGTTCTCGATGCTGAAGTCAGCAGAGGCTGAAATCAAGAAAGAACATCAAGTGTTGATGGTCAATAAGACCACTAAGTTCAAGAAGGGCAAGGGTAAGAAGAACTTCAAGAAGGACGGCAAAGATGTTGCCGCGCCTGGTAAGCCAGTTACCGGGAAGAAGTCAAAGAATGGACCCAAGCCTGAGACTGAGTGCTTTTATTGCAAGGGGAAGGGTCACTGGAAGCGGAACTGCCCCAAATACTTAGCGGATAAGAAGGCCGGCAACACCAAAGGTATATTTGATATACATGTGATTGATGTGTACCTTACCAGTACTCGTAGTAACTCCTGGGTATTTGATACCGGTGCCGTTGCTCATATTTGTAACTCACAGCAGGAGCTGCGGAATAAACGGAGACTGGCGAAGGACGAGGTGACGATGCGCGTCGGGAATGGTTCCAGAGTCGATGTGATCGCCGTCGGCACGCTGCCTCTACATTTACCTACGGGATTAGTTTTGAACCTTAATAATTGTTATTTAGTGCCAAGTTTGAGCATGAACATTGTATCTGGATCTCGTTTAATACGAGATGGCTACTCATTTAAGTCTGAGAATAATGGTTGTTCGATTTATATGAGAGATATGTTTTATGGTCATGCTCCGATGGTCAATGGTTTATTCTTAATGAATCTCGAGCGTAATATTACACATGTTCATAGTGTAGATGCCAAAAGATTTAAAGTTGATAACGATAGTCCCACATACTTGTGGCACTGCCGCCTTGGTCACATTGGTGTCAAGCGCATGAAGAAGCTCCATGCCGATGGACTTTTAGAGTCTCTTGATTATGAATCGTTTGACACGTGCGAACCATGCCTTTTGGGCAAAATGACCAAGACTCCGTTCTCCGGAACAATGGAGCGAGCAACCAACTTGTTGGAAATCATACATACCGATGTGTGCGGTCCAATGAGCGTTGAGGCTCGCGGAGGATATCGTTATGTTCTCACTCTCACAGATGACTTGAGTAGATATGGGTATGTCTACTTAATGAAACACAAGTCTGAGACCTTTGAAAAGTTCAAGGAATTTCAGAATGAGGTAGAGAATCAACGTGACCGAAAGATAAAATTCTTACGATCAGATCGTGGAGGAGAATACTTAAGTCACGAATTTGGTACACACTTAAGGAAATGTGGAATCGTTTCACAGCTCACGCCGCCTGGAACACCTCAGCGAAACGGTGTGTCCGAACGTCGTAATCGCACCCTATTGGATATGGTGCGGTCTATGATGTCTCTTACCGATTTACCGCTATCATTTTGGGGATACGCTCTAGAGACAGCTACATTCACTTTAAATAGGGCACCGTCTAAATCCGTTGAGACGACACCGTATGAATTATGGTTTGGAAAGAAACCTAAGCTGTCGTTTCTAAAAGTTTGGGGATGCGATGCTTATGTCAAGAAACTTCAACCTGAAAAGCTCGAACCCAAGTCGGAAAAATGCGTATTCATAGGATACCCTAAGGAAACTGTAGGGTATACCTTCTACTTAAGATCCGAAGGCAAGATCTTTGTTGCCAAGAACGGATGCTTTCTGGAAAAAGAGTTTCTCTCGAAAGAAGTAAGTGGGAGGAAAGTAGAACTCGATGAAGTACTACCTCTTGAGCGGGAAAGTGGCGCAGCGCAGGAAACCGTTCCTGTGATGCCCACACCAACTGAAGAGGAAAACAATGATGATGATCAAGGTACTTCGGATCAAGTTACTGCTGAACTTCGTAGGTCCACAAGGACACGTTCCGCACCAGAGTGGTACGGCAACCCTGTCCTGGAAATCATGTTGTTAGACAACAATGAACCTTCGAACTATGAAGAAGCGATGGCGGGCCCGGATTCCAACAAATGGCTTGAAGCCATGAAATCCGAGATAGAATCCATGTATGAAAACAAAGTATGGACTTTGACAGACTTGCCCGATGATCGGCGAGCGATAGAAAACAAATGGATCTTTAAGAAGAAGACGGACGCGGATGGTAATGTTACAATCTATAAGGCTCGACTTGTCGCTAAGGGTTATCGACAAGTTCAAGGGATTGACTACGACGAGACTTTCTCTCCCGTAGCGAAGCTGAAGTCCGTCCGAATCATGTTAGCAATTGCCGCATACTATGATTATGAGATATGGCAAATGGACGTCAAAACGGCATTCCTTAACGGGCATCTTAAGGAAGAACTGTATATGATGCAGCCGGAAGGTTTTGTCGATCCTCGGAACGCTAACAAAGTATGCAAGCTCCAGCGATCCATTTATGGACTGGTGCAAGCATCTCGGAGTTGGAACATTCGCTTTGATGAGATGATCAAAGCGTTTGGGTTTATGCAGACTTATGGAGAAGCCTGCGTTTACAAGAAAGTGAGTGGGAGCTCTGTAGCATTTCTCATATTATATGTAGATGACATACTCTTGATGGGAAATAATATAGAATTTCTGGACAGCATTAAGGCCTACTTGAATAAGTGTTTTTCAATGAAGGACCTTGGAGAAGCTGCTTATATATTAGGCATCAAGATCTATAGAGATAGATCGAGACGCCTCATAGGTCTTTCACAAAGCACATACCTTGATAAGATTTTGAAGAGGTTCAAAATGGATCAGTCCAAGAAGGGGTTCTTGCCTATGTTACAAGGTGTGAGATTGAGCTCGGCTCAGTCACCGACCACGGCAAAAGATAAAGAAGAGATGAGTGTCATCCCCTATGCTTCAGCCATAGGATCTATTATGTATGCCATGCTGTGTACCAGACCCGATGTAAACCTTGCCGTAAGTTTGGTAGCAAGATACCAAAGTAATCCCGGCAAGGAACACTGGACAGCGGTCAAGAATATCCTGAAATACCTGAAAAGGACGAAGGACATGTTTCTCGTTTATGGAAGAGACGAAGAGCTCGTCGTAAAGGGTTACGTCGACGCTAGCTTCGACTCAGATCTGGATGACTCTAAGTCACAAACCGGATACGTGTATATGTTGAATGGTGGAGCAGTAAGCTGGTGCAGCTGCAAGCAGAGCGTCGTGGCAGGATCTACGTGTGAAGCGGAGTACATGGCAGCCTCGGAGGCAGCGCATGAAGCGATTTGGGTGAAGGAGTTCATCACCGACCTAGGAGTCATACCCAATGCGTCGGGGCCGATCAAACTCTTCTGTGACAACACTGGAGCTATTGCCCTCGCCAAGGAGCCCAGGTTTCACAAGAAGACCAGGCACATCAAGCGTCGTTTCAACTCCATCCGTGAAAATGTTCAAGATGGAGACATAGAGATTTGCAAAGTACACACGGATCTGAATGTCGCAGATCCGCTGACTAAACCTCTCTCGCGTGCAAAACATGATCAACACCAGAACTCTATGGGTGTTCGATTCATCACAATGTAACTAGATTGGTGACTCTAGTGCAAGTGGGAGACTGTTGGAAATATGCCCTAGAGGCAATAATAAAAGTATTATTATATTTCAATGTTCATGATAAATGTCTTTTATTCATGCTATAACTGTATTATCCGGAAATCGTAATACACGTGTGAATACTTAGACCACAATATGTCCCTGGTGAGCCTCTAGTTGACCAGCTCGTTGTGATCAACAGATAGTCATGGTTTCCTGACTATGGACATTGGATGTCGTTGATAACGGGATCACATCATTAGGAGAATGATGTGATGGACAAGACCCAATCCTAAGCATAGCATAAAAGATCGTGTAGTTCGTTTTGCTAGAGCTTTGCCAGTGTCAAGTATCTCTTCCTTCGACCATGAGATCGTGAAACTCCCGGATACCGTAAGAGTGCCTTGGGTGTATCAAACGTCACAACGTAACTGGGTGACTATAAAGGTGCATTACAGGTATCTCCGAAAGTATCTGTTGGGTTGACACGGATCAAGACTGGGATTTGTCACTCCGTATGACGGAGAGGTATCTCTGGGCCCACTCGGTAATGCATCATCATAATGAGCTCAATGTGATCAAGGTGTTGGACACGGGATCATGCATTACGGTACGAGTAAAGTGACTTGCCGGTAACGAGACTGAACAAGGTATTGGGATACCGACGATCGAGTCTCGGGCAAGTAACGTACCGATTGACAAAGGGAATTGCATACAGGGTTTGATCGAATCCTCGACATAGTGGTTCATCCGATGACAACATCGAGGAGCATGTGGGAGCCATCATGGGTATCCAGATCCCGCTGTTGGTTATTGACTGAGAGCGTCTCGGTCATGTCTGCATGTCTCCCGAACCCGTAGGGTCTACACACTTAAGGTTCGGTGACGCTAGGGTTATTAGGAAGACTAGTATGTGACTACCGAATGTTGTTCGGAGTCCCGGATGGGATCCTGGACGTCACGAGGAGATCCGGAAGGGTCCGGAGGTAAAGATTTATATATGGGAAGTTGTCAAACGGACACCGGGAAGTTTCGGGGTCATATTGGTATTGTACCGGGGCCACCGGAAGGGTTCCGGGGGTCCACCGGGAGGGGCCACCCCTCCCGGGGGGCCACATGGGCTGCGTGGGGCAGGGAGCCAGCCCCTGGTGGGCTGGCCGCACCCCCCTCCCTTGGGCCCATGCGCCTAGGGTTGAGGGGGAACCCTAGAGGGGGCGCCCCCCTTGGCTTGGGGGGCAAGCCACCCTCTCCCCTCTCCCCTAGGCCGCCGCACCCCCCCCCCTAGATGGGTTCTAGGGGGCCGGCCCCCTTCTCCCTTCCCCTTATAAATAGAGGGGTGAGGGGAGGGCAGCCGACGACCCCTCCAAGGCGCAGCCCTCCCCTCCCCAACACCTCTCCTCCTCCGTTGTGTGCTTGGCGAAGCCCTATTGGAGTACTGCCTCTCCACCATCACCACGCCGTCGTGCTGCCGGTGGAGCTGTCTTCCTCAACCTCTCCTTCCCCTTGCTGGATCAAGAAGGAGGAGACGTCTCCCGTCCCGTACGTGTGTTGAACGCGGAGGTGCTGTCCGTTCAGCACTTGGTCATCGGTGATTCGAATCACGTCGAGTACGACTACATCATCACCTTGCAAGCTTCCGCACGCGATCTACAAGTGGTATGTAGATGCAAACTCTCTCCCTTGACTCGTTGCTTAGATGAACTCATAGATGGATCTTGGTGAAACCGTAGGAAAAATTTTAATTTTCTGCAACGTTCCCCAACAAGGACAAGAGGAAGTAGAGGATGCGGTGGTCTGCTGCTACTTAGGGAAGGTGTACGGCGGTCAGGTATATGTTTTAGGGAAGGTGTGCGGTGGTGTGAGGAGGCCGCCGCCGCCGCCGCCATCGCTCTGGAGAGTCATGCGGCCCTCGCGTGCTCCCCTGCCTCTGCGCCGACACCAACCGTCTATTCACGATCGCAGGCTACACAATGTCAGTGCATTAGAGGGCCTCCAAGTCGTTCATCAGAGCAACAGCCCATGTAGTGTTGGGCCGGGCGGGACGCTTGAGGTGGAGTGGTAAAAAAAGGCTGTCGGGCATGCACAGTGAAACGACGGGACAATTGACAACGTTGAATGAGCTAATCGGACGGTTTAGAGAGCCAAATCACTGTGGAGGGGCCTAGGTAGCTGTATTATACTGTTTAGCAATGACGAGGAGAGCGATGTTGATGCGGTCGCTCTCTGATACGTCTATTTTGCATGATGTTTCCCTACTGTTATTTATAATGTTTTGATACATAATAATGCTTTATGGAGTAATTCTAATGCCTTTTCTGTCATAATATGCAAGGTTTACACAAAGAGGGAGAATGTCGGCAGCTGGAATTCTGGACCTGAAAAAGCTACATCAGGGCACCTATTTTGCACATCTCCAAATGAGCTGAAAATTTACGGAGAATTATTTTGGAATATATGAAAAATACTAGAGCAAATAACAACTAGAGAGGGGCCATCTGGCGAGCACAAGACACTAGGGCGCGTGGGTTGTGCTCAACTCAGCCCACCTCCGGTGCCCATCTTCTAGTATATAGGTCATTTTGACCTAGAAAAGAGAGGACTTTCGGGACGAAGCGCTGCCGTCTCGAGGCGGCTTGGGCAGGAGCACTTTTGCCCTCCAGCGGAGCGATTCCATCGGGAGAACTTCCCTCCCGGAGGGAGGAATCGAAGCCATCATCATCACCAACAACCATCTCATCTTTCGAAGGGCAATCTTCAACAACACCATCTCCTCTCAAATCCTAGTTCATCTCTTGTGTTCAATCTTTGTATCGAAACCTCAGATTGGTACTTGTGGGTTACTAGTAGTGTTGATTACATCTTGTAGTTGATTACTGTATATGGTTTATTTGGTGGAAGATTATATGTTCAGATCCATTATGCTATTTAATGCCCCTTTGATCTTGAGCATGTTGCAAGTAATCATGTGAATTTGATATGTGTTCGATATTTTGATGATATGTATGTTGTGATTTCCTTAGTGGTGTCATGTGAACGTCGACTACATGGCACTTCATCATCTTTGGGCCTAAGGGAATGCATTGTGGAGTAGTTATTAGATGATGGGTTGCTAGAGTGACAAAAGCTTAAACCCTAGTTTATGTGCTACTTCATAAGGGTACGATTTGGATTCAAATGTTTAATACTATGGTTAGATTTATCTTAACACTTTTCTTGTAGTTGAGGATGCTTGCGAGGGGGTTAATCATAAGTGGGAGGTTTGTTCAAGTAAGAACATCACTCAAGCATCGGTCCACCCACATATCAAATTATTAAAGTAGCGAACACAACTCAAACCAACATGATGAAAGTCAGTAGATGAAATTCTCGTGTGCCCTCAAAAACACTTTGCTTATTATAAGAGACCGTTTTGCATGTCCTTTGTCACAAAAGGATTGGGCTACCTTGCTGCACTTTATTTACCGTTACCGTTATTTGTCCATTATAAATTATCTTGCTACCAAACAACCTGTTACCGACTATTTCAGTGCTTGCAGAAAATACCTTGCTGAAAACCACTTGTCATTTCCTTCTGCTCCTCATTGGGTTCAACACTATTATCGAAAGGACTACGATTGATCCCCTATAATTGTGGGTCATCACTCTCCGCATTGCTTTACGCCGCTCCTGTTTAAATCAGGGCGCCAGCAGCGGAGGCAGCTCACAGAGCGACGCGTCGTCCCTCTTCGCCCGCCATCGCAGTGCGAGCAATGTTGCCGGGCCCTCTCGTCCAGCACATAGCACCGGTGAGAGCGCCGTCCGCTCGGCCCCACTCCAGCTACATCGCCCCGCCGCCACCACATCCATTGTACCTCCGGATGGCATCCATGGGCACCGTTGGGTACTTGTGCTCTCGTCGGCGCCGGGCCGGTCGAGGACGCCCGAGTCGAAGGTGCGGACCGCACGGCACAAGCGGCAACACGCAAGCGAGGCCATGGTGACAATTTGATGGGATGAATCTATCTAGCGCAATACAGAGCCTCCATATTCACACCAAAGTTATTGTTGTTATGGTAGCTCACGGGTCTGCTTCGATGGTTGTCCTCTCGGTATGGAATTCTTCTTTATTGATCCAGCGCCTCTCGATCTGCTTGTTCATAAATTTAATGGTTCATACATTGTTCTAGAAATCAAAATTACGCCTCATTATCTCCATGATCTGATTAGATGAACCAATTCATCAAATCAACAAACCAATCAATCCATAATTAGTCTAAATTATGATTTGCTGGCTTTTGGATTCTAAAAATATAGGCAAAGAACATGATTGATTTTTTTGCCATATCTTCGTTGGTCTAGCCGGAGAGTTCAGTGTACATTCGATCACCAGCGCGTGGCACACCGAACCCCTGCTACATCTGAATGGTTGATTGCCTCCCAAACCTATCCCTCAAGTTGATGAGCATCGGTGCGCTGCTACCAGCTGCTTGCCCGTCACCGCTGCTTTTCACGTCCTGTGATTGGGATTTCATGTTGGCAGAAGATTTGATCGTGATTTGTATGGAGAAGTATACAGGAGCAGGGGCAACCAGGAAACCGAACTGGGTCTCGTTTGGTCTTCCCGTACGGTGGATGGATTGTGGAGGGGCCCTCGTTTGGTATTCCAGTACAGTGGGTGCATGCCACACAACCTGATAGAAGAAATAGAGATGACGCGGCTTAAGGCGAGCGCATATAATTTTTCATGGTGGCAGGTTTGCTTAGGTGGATGGTTACATGTTGATTGATGATGTGGATAGTCTGCATGTCAAGAGAAATAGATTTTTTTAGCGGTAAGAAAAATAGATTAGTGAAGATGGACGCCAGGTGTGGACCTTGAAGTGAGCACAGCCTGTTTATAAACGGGCCGCCGTGGGCCATGCCGTGCAGACACGTTTAATGGGGGCGGGCCGTGCTGGGTGGCGCCGGCCCATTTCGCCAGGTCTGGATAGAACTCCCTGAATCACACGCAAAAAAATTTCTGTCTCAATTTTATTTTTATTTTTCCTCCCAGCCTCCCTCATTTCTCCTCCCGTGCGAAAACCCTCGCCTCGTCGTCCTCCTCTCGCTTCTCCTACCTTCCTTCTAGAAATCTCCCCTCCCCTCCCCCGAGATCTCCCGGCGCCACACAGCTGCTCCCTCCACCCCCACCTCGCCCTCTCCTTCCCTCCCCGTGCTTGCGCGACGATGGACGAGTGGATTCGCCAAGCGGAGGCGTGGGCAGGCCAAGCAGAGCACTGGATCCGCCAGCAACCCCCGGAGCAGATTTACGTCGCGGTCGCCGTGATTGCGGTGACGATTCTGGTGCTGGTCGCAGGTGAAATGCCAAACCTGACCTTCTTCTCGCATTCTACCTTTGCCCCTGAGTCCCGCGGAATCGTGTTTGCTGTTAGGAAACCTAGGTAGATGTGGCAGGTAGTAACGGGGAACTGGCTTGAGTACGCTTTCAGATTTTCCTGGAAGAATGATACTTGTCCCTTCTGTTTTGACGAATTAACTAGCTGGGGATCTGGAGTGACCAATTTTGTAGTTAGCTGTAGTTACACTGGCACTGGGTTCAAATGTGATTGAAGCACAATCGATTCCATGCCTTGGAAGTGGATCATGCGGAGAATTGACGTATAGTTGTAATTCATGGTATTTTGTGATGGGCTGGTAATTTCGGAATTGAGCGAACTTGAGTGGAAGCAGAGATACTGGAAGCTCCAGTTAAACTTCAGACTTCAGCTGATTATGGTACATGCTTTGCTGTGCATTACAAGTTGTAACAAGGTAGGAGTAATGCCCTGTTGATTCATTCATATTATTTATGCACGTGCCTTGTAGAATGATAATACTGTCAGATGTTACAGTTAACGAGTTCTTAAATGTCAGGGCATCTGAAATGGCAATGACATTATAATATGTGTGGCGCTAAAAAAAAGGAGGGACTAGTGTTTCTTAATCTAGAGATAAGTTATATTCAAAAGTGTGACATTATTACTCGTGGTTAATGTCTCAGTTTATATAATGGGTGCACCCAATGATGTAAAATGTCTTGCTGTATTCATTATGCATGTTTAGGTTTCTACCATTGTGATATAGAATTTCATTGGTACTATTTGTGTAGTAATTAACATGCAGTTGCTTTGTATGTTTGATTGTTTAACAGCTTCTTGTCTGAAATCATCGAAACCTAACACCATAGTTCTATCCGGGCTTAGTGGCAGCGGCAAAACTGTTCTTTTCTATCAGGTATCATTCCAATTATGTATGTGTTCCTCTTTCTTTTGTGCATCCCCTTATCTTCGTGATACAACTATTCAACTCCTCATGGATTAACATGATATCATAAAGTAGGACGAGAGTAATGGCCATGCATGCCTTTCCTCACAAACTTGATTGCTGCTGTTTGTCTCTCTGTGTTGTCAAGTTTTAGAAGTTAGGCATAACAGGTGTTACTCTGACAGAGGCCTTAGTTTCAAAACTGACATCCGGTGTCTGATTTGCCAATGCTTTTTTCGATATAGCACATGACATTTGTGAATTGACATGGATTTTGGTTTTCTGATTTGGTAAAGAAGATGGGGCATGTGTCTATGACTAACACCGAGAATGATGTTATGACATCTGGTTTGCAATTTGCTCTTGTATATGCTTCCTTTGACGCAATTTGTTCAGTAGCTTATAACATCGCCTTTTAGCTGAATTTCCACTCAGGTTGCGTTGGTCCCATACTGTTATCTGTCATGCATCTCTTGCCTCGCCCCCTTGATTTACTGTATATATGATTATAGTGCATGCCTGCACGGCAAGATTTTGGAGAACAAAGACTACTTTTCATTTCCTTTTTTAGTTTTAGTTATCTTTCCAGTGGAGGAATTACACAGTTTCTTTGTATTATCTTTTGGTTTTGTGCTAATTTTCTATCCCTTGTTTTTAGCTTCGCGATGGATCATCACATCAGGGAACTGTGACTTCGATGACACATAACAATGCTACATTTGTGCTGCACTCGGAGCTGGAAAGGGTTAGAACTTTTTGGAGATGAATCCCTGCTACACCTTGATATTAATATAACTATGTAGAATCAAGGCTACCGTTTTCTTATAGAAACATATGTTTGCTGACTGCAAGATTTTTACTTGACTTTGTTCCCTTCCACTCAACAGAAAGGCAAAGTAAAACCTGTTCATGTTATCGATGTTCCTGGTCATGCAAGGCTGAAATCGAAGCTTGATGAAGTCCTGCCTCAGGCAGCTGGGATTGTTTTTGTCGTGGATGCTCTAGATTTCTTGTCTAGCATGCAAGCTGCTGCAGAGTAATTTTGCTGACCTACTTTCTGTTATTTGGTGTTGTTTGGAAAATTTGATGGTGTCCAATTTCGCAAACTTTGATTGTCAACCCAATCATATGCTGTATTCAAACTAGGAGTGTGACTAGGACCTTATTTCATATTCAAACATGTATAAAAATGTTTGATCTGATGCAGTTCGTACCGCCTGACAGTTTTTTCTTTAACTCTCACGACAGGTATATGTATGACATTTTGACGAAGGCAACTGTAGTGAAGAAAAGGATTCCTGTTCTGATATTCTGCAACAAGACAGATAAAGTTACAGCTCACTCAAAGGAGTTCATCAAGAAGCAGTTGGAGAAAGAAGTGTATGTTTCATTTTTCATATTCAACATTCTTCATGGTTGGAACTTAGAATGCATCATCTTGGGTTGGCGTGTTTAATAATTTGTGAATTTATAGGTATTGGCTAGATTAGTACTGCAACTTGAATGTATTTGTTTGTTTTTGTGTATATTATGCTGCAAAAATGTTTACATACATGTATATTCTAATGCATATTTCCGTGATCCTGGTACAGTTGAGGTTGCTCTGTAAATTCTGTGAATTATAATGTATTGGCTAGATTAGTACTGCAACTTGAATGTATTTGTTTGTTTTTGTGTATATTATGCTGCAAAAAATGTTTACATACATTTATATTGTATCCATGTTTCCGTGATCCTGGTACAATTGAGGTCGCTCTGTAAATTCTGTGAATTATAATGTATTGGCTAGATTAATACTGCAGCTTGAATGTATTCGTTTGTTTTCTGTGTATATTATGCTGCCAAACAATGCATGCTTACATGTCTATTCTACTCATATTTCCCTGATCCTGGAACAACGGAGGTCACTCTGTAATCACTCATATATCTTGAAACACCTGTGAGGGAGCATAACAGAACCCATTTGCATTGACCGACTGACACAAACTTGTGCTAATTTTTCATTTGTAGAAACAAGCTCCGGGAATCAAGGAACGCCATATCCTCTGCTGACATCAGTGATGAAGTCCGACTTGGGTTACCTGGAGAGGCATTCAACTTCAGCCAGTGCCAGAACAAGGTGATAGTTGATGAAGGTGCTGGTCTGACTGGTGATGTTTCAGCAGTTGAGCAGTTCATCCGCGAGTATGTGAAGCCATAGAGTCATCTTTCACCCCATCGTCATAGTAGTGACTAATGTTTCTGCAGAAGTGTAATCTGAGCTGTGACTAATTTTGGCCTGACGAAAGAAGGAAAAGTGGGAAACCATCAGCATGATCCCTCCCATTAAATCTACTGTTCTCCTGACTTGACTTTGTGAGACATAGCAAATTGCATTGGTAGCTTCTGACGAACGTTTGAGGATCAGAACCTGATCTGCTATAGAAATATTCTTGAACATTACCATGTTGTTATGTACTACTCCCTCCGTCCCACAATATAGACCTTCTTGCAAGTTGTTTTAGCTTGCAAAAACATCTTATATTGTGGGACGGAGGGAGTAGGTTTTATTTCATTCTTGCCCCTAGTCCCGTTTCTTTTTTGGGCAGGATAGTAGAACAGCTCGATGGTGTTCTTGCCGATTCTTTGTGTGCCTCCTAGTCATCATAATTAAAGAACAAATAGGTGTGAATCGATCAATGTATATTTCCTTGAGCCATGACTTGCGAGTCATCTAAGTACTACTCCCTCCGTTTTTATTCGTTTTTATTTACTCCGCATATTAGAGTTGACTAAAGTCAAACTTTCTAAAGATTGACCCAAGTTTATAAAAAATAATATAAATATTTACAATAACAAATCTATATGATGTGGAAGTACATTTGATAATGAATCTAATGGTGTTGATTTGTTATTGTATATGTTAATATTTTTGTCTATAAACTTTGTCAAAGTTGATAAAGATTGACTTTGATCAAAAGTAATATGCGGAGTAAATAAAAACGGAGAGAGTAGAGTAGCTAATTTAGAGCAGCTGCAGTGCTCTGAATTCAGAATTGTATGGTGTGGCTTTGTGCTTAACCTTTATGATGGCCATGCCTGTGGAAAGTTATGCTCTTGAACTATTGTTCCAATCAGATTAGCTGGAAGTTTTTGTGAATTTTGGTGAAATACATACTTAAATTTGCAAATAATATATATGCTTTCATCTTTTTTTTTTGAATGGCCAGAAATGAGCTTGATACCATGAATTGGGCTTATAGATAAAAAATGTCTTCAATACAATGTTGTTACTTTTTTTGCGAGAGAAATTTCCAATCTATTCAGCAATCATGGCAGTACGAAGAACACAAGAGGTAATAAAAATTACAACTACGTCCATGGACCACCTAGCGATGACTATAAACACTGGAGCCGAAGGCGCGCCGCCGTCCTCGCCCCTCCCTCACCGGAGCCGGGCAAACCTTGTTGTAATAGACAACCAGGAAGCCGTCATGCTAAGGCCCCAAAAGACTAGCACACCCGAGCAGCAACCATCTCCGATGAAGAGTAGCACATCGAAAAGATCAAACCTGTAACCACACGAACGAAGACGAACTGGATCCAAGTAGATCCACCGAAGATTAGCACTGACCGAATCCCGTGAGATCTGACGGAGACACAACTCCACACATCCTCCGAGGACACTATTCGCACTATCGGGACGGGGATAGGACGTGACAGACATTATTCCTACTAAGGGACATCATCACCGCCACACAGCTCCAACCAAGATGATTAACCTAACAAAATCGAGAACGGGGTCTGTCGTGGAATTGTCACGGCAGATGTCCTCGTGAAAGGACTTAGTCGTGGAGCCATCACAACTAGGAAACTAAGGGGTTAATCGGGACAAAGGACACGAGGTTTATACTGGTGCGGCCCCTTACGGTGAAGGTAAGATCCAGTTTTGAGTGGGATTGCTTATGTCTCGATGACCAGGGTGCGAATCGCTTGACCTGCTCTCGATTTGATATTACTTGCCCTGAACCGCCGCCGGATCGTCCCTTTATATACAGAGGTCGACACTCAGCGGCTCTCAGAGTCCCGACCGGCTCATAAATAGTGTCCGGCTCGGTCTTTAACTATTCATGTCTTACAATACAAGTCATGTACATATGGCGGTTTATCTCTACGAGCCTTAAGTCGCCTCTGGGCTTTGGCCCTTACTGAACCGCCATCTTCAACCTTGGTCCTGGGCTTCAAGAATATTCATAGGTATAACCCGGCCCCTCCTGGGCGGGTCATATCAAATAGTTATATCCCCAACATTAGGCCCCAGATTGATTTGGACTAGTTCATGTCAATCTTCGGTAATTAAGAAAAAATCTTCTGCTCTTTGGCTTATGAATTTTTTTGTAACCCGCCATGACGTCATCCTTTGAATTTGTGGTAACCCGCCATGACGTCACCTGCTATAAATGCATGTTTTGTCCAATGCATCTCAATGGATCTTTATCTTAATGACCTTCCCGAAAATCGAGGCGTCCTTGTAGTTGGATAACTTATGTTTTCGGCCTCCTCGTTTTTCGCGCCCTTTTAACGGTCTTTCCTTATAAATAGACCCGTCCAGGTCTTTCTTCATTCTCCCCCTTACTCTTCTTCTTCCTCTCGCACCCCAACTGTCACTCGAGCTCCGGCGCCGCCGCAGCGCACCTCGTCTCCATCGACCTTGGCCGCCGCATCGACCTGAATCCGTCCAGAGAACAGCGGCGCTCCTCCGCGACAAATGCCGCTATAAGTTTTCCCCTTTCTGCATGTTAGATCCATGCTAGGGTTTGCGAGTTCCTCTGTACAGTTCATAGTTCATCTCGGTTTCTTCGTGGTTCTTCTGCCGCAGCCTGGTTTGATCCAACGACAGCATAGAACTCATGCGGTTGTTGTTTCGCATCCATTTTTGGCACTAGCAGATCCCTTTTCCTTGTAAAGAAGCCTCATTAGAACGCATGAACTCCTCTGTATCATGTTTTTAGGTCTAGAAAATTTTCTTTTCTGAACAACCATTTGATCCAAAATAGTAGCTGTAGTTTGTGAAACTTGTTTATGCAACACTTAGGCAAAAACCTGTATTTGTTAGATCCACCTAGTCATGGAGACTCTTATAACCAGCTTAAAAAGGCAATGCTCAATTGATAACCCTGACCACCCATGGCGGTTTAAACAACTTTAACTACTTATGGAACCTATGGCGGCTTAAACAATCTTGACATAATTATCCTTATATACCATTAGGCCCTTTTATAAGCCGCCATCTTGAATCTGCACTGTAATTTTTTCTTCGGCTTTAAATTTGAACCGGTAATTTTTACTCTGTCTTAGTCTTTCATCACAATGACACCAAAAGCACCCACTTCCTGCAACTGGGTCAAATCTATTGTCACAGACAACACACTTGACGACTTTGTGAAGACCGGCTATCTGCCGAAGAAGGAAATCATGTCCTATCGTGCTCCTAACTCGGAGGAGGAATTTCCTCATCCCAAAACGGGGGAGGTTATTGTTTTCATAGATCACATGAACCGGGGTTTCTCTTCACCCGACTCAAAATTCTTCAGAGATGTGTTGCACTTCTTTGACCTCCGCCCTCAAGGCATCGGACCAAATTCCGTGTCAAACATCTACAATTTCCAAGTGTTCAGTGAAGTATATCTTAGAGAAGAACCCAACATCTTACTCTTTAGAGAGCTATTCTACTTGAATCGCCAGAATGAATGCGCCAACGACCAGAGCTTGGAACTTGGTGGCGTCTCGATCCAACATCGTAGGGACGTAATCTTTCCTTATGCCAATCCTCCGAGTCATCCCAAAGACCGGAATCAGACATGGTTTTATTGCCAAGACACCTCTCCGGCTGGTGAGAACCCTCTGCCCGGTTTTCGTGCTCTACGTCTTGGGTCCAACCATCAGCTTCCTGACAAGATTACAGCCGCTGAACGCAAAACAATCGCCCCACCCTAGCTAAGATCAAAGCTCTTCTAGGGAATGGATTAACTGGCATTGACTTAGTCCAGGTTTGGCTCGCCTGGCAGGTCATTCCATTGAGCCGCCGCCCCGGCTTGATGTGCACCTACACATGCCAAAAGGATGACCCTCTGCGGCACAGCCCTGCTGACTTGCCTGAAGATGTCATCAACGATATGACGAAGTCCCTTTTGAATGAGGGCCTAGAAGATTATGGTAAAGTGGGCCTAGCCCCCTTCTGCAAAGCTAACCCGACTCCAGCGGTAAGCCGCCCATCTGAATAAATTACTTTGGTTTTTCGATGTTTTACCCATACTCATACCTCTGCTAACTCTCACAGGCGGGTGACAAATTCTGGAAGGTCAAATATCACCATGAAGCTGCAAAGAAAGCCAGGAAAGCCAAGAAAGCCGCCAGGAAAGAGGCCGCAAAAAAGAAGGGCAAGAAAGCCACTGCCTCTAACTTGCTTCGACTAGAAGATTCTTCTGAGTCGGAGGTAGCCCTTGACTCTCTTGGCTCCTTTTTTTAACCATCTTATTGACACTGATTATCACTAGGAGGACATAGGAGCAAGCCATAGCAAGGCTGAAGAGGTAACTATCATTTCCTCCAACTCCGAGCCTTTGCCAAGACAGGAAATCTGCAGAGTAACCCGGAAAGTAAGATTTTCACATCCCTTAGCTTATCAAGATCCTCAATTTCTTTTGAAGCGACAGATTCATGAAAGCCAGAGGCAGACCCGGACCAGCAAGGATGCGGAGCTCTCCTCCGGCTTGCCAAACACCCCAAGGAAGCGCCGGAACGAGGTCACCTCTGATTTAAATCTCTTTTATCCTTTGGCGGGTCTCACTCGTCAACCACTCAATTCTTCTGACTCAGATTATCAGGAAACTTCCCCTTCCTCTGGCGACTCAATGCAGTCTAATCTGCCAGTTTCCAAGACCGCTCCAGGGTAATGATAACCTTCTTATCCTATATTCGTTTCAATTTGTTGTATTTGCCCTTAATCCTTTTGATTTTATGCAGTGGAAAGGCCAAGCCTAGCAAAAGGGTCAAGAAGAACAAGTCGGCCGAAGAAACGGTCTTAACAGAGCCAGAACTTGGAACAGTCGTGCCTGAATCTTCAAGTCACGAGCCGCCACCTGAACCGGCTCAAGACACACCAACTCCAATTGCTGACCCGCCTGATGAGCGAGCTGTTGATGGTTTGGAAAACCCGGAAGCCCCTAGCCCGGTCAGGACGGATGATCCTCAAGACACTGATGTCGAGATCACCAGAACCGGCTTTGCTGAGCCGGGGAGGCTGATACGTCTCCAATGTATCTATAATTTTGATTGCTCCATGCTACTTTATCTACTGTTTTGGACTATATTGGGCTTTATTTTCCACTTTTATATTATTTTTGGGACTAACCTATTAACCAAAGGCCTAGCCCAGAATTGTTGTTTTTTTTTGCCTATTTCAGTGTTTCGAAGAAACAGAATATCAAACGGAGTCCAAACGGAATGAAACCTTCGGGAACGTGATTTTCTCACCGAACGTGATCCAGGAGACTTGGACCCTACTCCAAGAAGTAACAAAGGCGGTCACGAGGGTGGGGGCGCCCCCCCAGGGTGCGCCCCCTACCTCGTGGGCCACCTGTTGCTCCACCGACGTACTCCTTCCTCCTATATATACCTACGTACCCCCGACAGATCAAATACGGAGCCAAAAACCTAATTCCACCGCCGCAACTTTCTGTATCCACGAGATCCAATCTTGGGGCCTGTTCCGGAGCTCCACAAGAAGGGGCATCTAGCACGGAGGGCTTCTACATCAACACCATAGCCTCTCCGATGAAGTGTGACTAGTTTACTTCAGACCTTCGGGTCCATAGCTAGTAGCTAGATGGCTTCTTCTCTCTTTTTGGATCTCAATACAATGTTCTCCCCCTCTCTCGTGGAGATCTATTCGATGTAATCTTCTTTTTGCGGTGTGTTTGTTGAGACCGATGAATTGTGGGTTTATGATCCAGCTTATCTATGAATAATATTTGAATCTTCTCTGAATTCTTTTATGTATGATTGAGTTATCTTTGCAAGTCTCTTCTAATTATCCGTTTGGTTTGGCCAACTAGATTGGTAGTTCTTGCAATGGGAGAAGTGTTTAGCTTTGGGTTCAATCTTGAGGTGTCCTTTCCCAGTGACAGCAGGGGCAGCAAGGCACATATTGTATTGTTGCCATCGAGGATAACAAGATGTTTTTTTATCATATTGCATGAATTTATCCCTCTACATCATGTCATCTTGCTTAAGGTGTTACTCTGTTTTTAACTTAATACTCATGCTGGATAGCGGTCGATGAGTGGAGTAATAGTAGTAGATGCAGAATCGTTTCGATCTACTTGTCTCGGACGTGATGCCTATATACATGATCATACCTAGATATACTCATAACTATGCTCAATTCTGTCAATTGCTCAACAGTAATTCGTTCACCCACCGTAGAATACTTATGCTCTTGAGAGAAGCCACTAGTGAAACCTATGGCCCCCGGGTCTATTCTCATCATATCAATCTCCATCACTTTATTATTTGCTTTGTTTTTACTTTGCCTTTTCTTTTCACTTTGCATCTCTATATCAAAAATACCAAAAATATTATTTATCATCTCTATTAGATCTCACCCTCGTAAGTGACCATGAAGGGATTGACAACCCCTAATCGCGTTGGTTGTGAGTACCTATCGATTTGTGTAGGTACGAGGGACTTGTGCGTGGTCTCCTACTGGATTGATACCTTGGTAGGCATAAAAGCAAGGAGGCTCACGCAAGCAAGTCAACCATACCAAGTACCCATCACAATCCCTATCTCTCGCATTACATTATTTGCCTCTCGTTTTCCTCTCCCCCACTTCACCCTTGCCATTTTATTCGCCCTCTCTTTCCCAATCTCCTTCTCTCTTTTCCGTTTGCCTTTTTGTTTGCTTGTGTGTTGGAATACTTGTTGCCATGGCCGAATCAAAAAGAACTATGGGTTTTCTCCCTAGCTCTAGTGCCTTAGACAACCACTCTATCCTCTCTAAGCTCATAAATAATGATGCTATAGAGAGACCCACCGGGGTCTCCAATGAGAGCTTGAATAATTTTGATGAGGATGACTCTGGAATTTTTCGCTATTTACTTGATGAGTCTTTACAGGATGCCCGGGATAGGTTACTTAGGATTCAGGCTAGTTATGTATCACAATATCAAATTGAAATTTACCTTAAAAGTTTTTATGTTGGCTTGCCCGCTTCCTTCAAACAAGTTTTAGATTCCATCTTTGAAGAACGTTTTCTTGAAGGGGATGCTATAGATACCTATGAAAGAATGAAAACTATACTTGGGAACCCCATGAATGATAAGGTTGAATCAACTACTCTCTTGTGCTTCTATCAAAATGAAATTATTAAAGAGATGAAGTCTAGTTTAGAGGCAAATTTCTGTAACGTGCTTAATCTTACCTCTTCCATTAATGGGCATGTGCTTAACTTAAATAGAAGGATGAACGCCATATAAAGGAGATCCTCCTCTCCGAGTGCCAAAGATGGCAATGCCTAGATCTATCCTTGCTTTTATGCCTAGCTAGGGGCGTTAAACGGTAGCGCTTGTTGGGAGGCAACCCAATTTTATTATTTGTTTTTTGTTTTTGCTTCTGTTTAGGAATAAATAATCCATCTAGCCTCTGTTTGGATGTGGTTTTATCTTTTAATTAGTGTTTGTGCCAAGTAGAACCTATAGGATAACCTACGATGATAGTTGATTTGATTTTGCTGAAAAACAGAAACTTTGCATGCACGAATATAATTTTGTTAAATCACAGGAACGTGATTTTGCGTTGATTCTTTTTTATTCTGTTCAATAAACAAATTGTCCAGGACTTCCTATTTTGGTAGAATTTTTAGAGTTCCAGAAGTTTGCGTTAGTTACAGATTTCTACAGACTGTTCTGTTTTTGACAGATTCTGTTTTGCGTGTGTTGTTTGCTTATTTTGATGACTCTATGGCTAGTAAAATAGTTTATAATCCATAGAGAAGTTGGAATACAGTAGGTTTAACACCAATATAAATAAATAATGATTTCATTACAGTAGCTTGAAGTAGTCTTTTGTTTTCTTTCTTTAACGGAGCTCACGAGATTTCTATTGAGTTTTGTGTTGTGAAGTTTTCAAGTTTTGGGTGAATTCTTTTGATGGATTATGGAACAAGGAGTGGCAAGAGTCTAAGCTTGGGGATGCCCATGGAACCCCCAAGATAATCCAAGGACACCAAAAAGTCAGAGCTTGGGGATGCCCCGGAAGGCATCCCCTCTTTCGTCCACTTCCATCGGTAATTTACTTGGAGCTATATTTTTATTCACCACATGTTATGTGTTTTCCTTGGAGCGTCTTGTATCATTTGCGTCTTTGTTTGTTAGTTTACCACAATCATCCTTGCTGTACACACCTTTTGAGAGAGCCATACATGAATTGGAATTTGCTAGAATACTCTATGTGCTTCACTTATATCTTTTGAGCTTGATAGTTTTTCTCATAGTGCTTCACTTATATCTTTTGAGTGTGATAATTTTTGCTCTAGTACTTCACTTAGTTAGAGCACGGTGGTGGATTTGTTTTAAAGAAACTATTGATCTCTCATGATTCACTTAGATTATTTTGAGAGTCGTTATTAGCATGGTAATTTTCTTAATATTAATATACTTGGTGTTCAAGATATGTGAAACTTTCTTTTGAGTGAATTGAATACTAAGATAAGTTTGATGCTTGATAATTGTTTTGAGATATGGAGGTGATAATATCAAAGTCGTGCTAGTTGAGTAATTATGAATTTGAGAAATGCTTGTGTTGAAGTTTGCAAGTCCCGTAGCATGCACATATGGTTAAAGTTGTGTAACAAATTTGAAACATGAAGTGTAACTGGCTTGTGCATCCTTATGAGTGGCGGTCAGGGACGAGCGATGGTCTTTTCCTACCAATCTATCCCCCTAGGAGCATGCGCGTAGTACTTGATTTTTGATGACTTCTAAATTTTTGCAATAAGTATATGAGTTCTTTTGACTAATGTTGACTCCATGGATTATACGCACTCTCACCTTTCCGCCTTTGCTAGCCTCTTCGGTACCGTGCATTGCCCTTTCTCACCTTGAGAGTTGGTGCAAACTTCGCCGGTGCATCCAAACCCTGTGATATGATACGCTCTATCACACATAAACCTCCTTGTATCTTCCTCAAAACAACCACCATACCTGCCTATCATGGCATTTCCATAGCCATTCCGAGATATATTGCCATGCAACTTCCATCATCATTATCATGACATACATTGCTTTTGTCATATTGCCATTGCATGATCATGTAGTTGACATCGTATTTGTGGCAAAGCCACCATGCATTATTTTTCATACATGTCACTCTTGATTCATTGCACCATCCCGGTACACCGCCGGAGGCATTCATATAGAGTCATATCTTGTTCTAAGCTTCGAGTTGTAATCCTTATGTTGTAATCAATAGAAGTGTGATGATCACCATTATTAGAGCATTGCCCAAATAAAAAAAAGAGAAAGGCCAAAAAAAGGGGAGGCCCAAAAAAAAGAGAAAATAAAAAGGGCAATGCTACTATCTCTTTTTCCACACTTGTGCTTCAAAGTAGCACCTTGTTCTTCATGTAGTCTCATATATTGTGCTTCAAAGTAGCACCTTGTTCTTTGTAGTGAGTCTCATATATTGTGCTTCAAAGTCGCACCTTGTTCTTCATGTAGTGAGTCTCATAAGTTGTCTTTTTATACTAGTGGGAATTTTTCATTATAGAACTTGGCTTGTATATTCCTACGATGGGCTTCCTCAAATGCCCTAGGTCTTCATGAGCAAGCAAGTTGGATGCACACCCACTAGTTTTCTTTTGTTGAGCATTCATAGCTCTAGTGCATCCGTTGCATGGCAATCCCTACTCCTCATGTTGACATCAATTAATGGGCATCTCCATAGCCCATTGATTATCCTCATCAATGTGAGACTTTCTCCTTTTTTGTCTTCTCCACACAATCCCCATCATCATATTCTATTCCACCCATAGTGCTATATCCATGGCTCACGCTCATGTATTGCGTGAAGGTTGAAAAAGTTTGAGATTATTTAAGTATGAAACAATTGCTTGGCTTGTCATCGGGGGTATAGAAGTTGGGAACATCTTTGTGTGACGAAAATGAAGCATAGCCTAACTATATGATTTTGTAGGGATGAACTTTCTTTTGCCATGCTATTTTGAGAAGACATGATTGCTTTGATTAGTATGCTTGAAGTATTATTATTTTTTATGTCAATATGAACTTTTGTCTTGAATCTTTCGGATCTGAATATTCATGCCACAATTAAGAAGATTTACATTGAAATTATGCCAAAGTATCACTCCGCATCAAAAATTCTTTTTTATCATTTACCTACTCGAGGACGAACAGGAATTAAGCTTGGGGATGCTTGATACGTCTCCAACGTATCTATAATTTTTGATTGCTCCATGCTACTTTATCTACTGTTTTGGACTATATTGGGCTTTATTTTCCACTTTTCTATTATTTTTGGGACTAACCTATTAATCGAAGGCCCAGCCCAAAATTGCTGTTTTTTGCCTATTTCAGTGTTTCGAAGAAACAGAATATCAAACGGAGTCCAAACGGAATGAAACCTTCGGGAACGTGATTTTCTCACCGAACGTGATCCAGGAGACTTGGACCCTACTCCAAGAAGTAACAGAGGCGGCCACGAGGGTGGGGGGCGCCCCCTAGGGCGCGCCCCCTACCTCGTGGGCCCCCTGTTGCTCCACCGACGTACTCCTTCCTCCTATATATACCTACGTACCCCCGACAGATCAAATACAGAGCCAAAAACCTAATTCCACTGCCGCAACTTTCTGTATCCACGAGATCCCATCTTGGGGCCTATTCCGGAGCTCCGCCGGAGGGGGCATCTACCACGGAGGGCTTCTACATCAACACCATAGCCTCTCCAATGAAGTGTGAGTAGTTTACTTTAGACCTTCGGGTCCATAGCTAGTAGCTAGATGGCTTCTTCTCTCTTTTTGGATCTCAATACAATGTTCTCCCCCTTTCTCGTGGAGATCTATTCGATGTAATCTTCTTTTTATGGTGTGTTTGTTGAGACCGATGAATTGTGGGTTTATGATCCAGCTTATCTATGAATAATATTTGAATCTTCTCTGAATTCTTTTATGTATGATTGAGTTATCTTTGCAAGTCTCTTCGAATTATCCGTTTGGTTTGGCCAACTAGATTGGTAGTTCTTGCAATGGGAGAAGTGTTTAGCTTTGGGTTCAATCTTGCGGTGTCCTTTCTCAGTGACAGCAGGGGCAGCAAGGCACGTATTGTATTGTTGCCATCGAGGATAACAAGATGTTTTTTTATCATATTGCATGGATTTATCCCTCTACATCATGTCATCTTGCTTAAGGCGTTACTCTGTTTTTAACTTAATACTCTAGATGCATGCTGGATAGCGGTCGATGAGTGGAGTAATAGTAGTAGATGTAGAATCGTTTCGATCTACTTGTCTCGGACGTGATGCCTATATACATGATCATACCTAGATATACTCATAACTATGCTCAATTCTGTCAATTGCTCAATAGTAATTTGTTCACCCACCGTAGAATACTTATGCTCTTGAGAGAAGCCACTAGTGAAACCTATGGCCCTCGGGTCTATTCTCATCATATCAATGTCCATCACTTTATTATTTGCTTTGTTTTTACTTTGCCTTTTACTTTTCACTTTGCATCTCTATATCAAAAATACCAAAAATATTATTTATCAACTCTATCAGATCTCACCCTCGTAAGTGACCGTGAAGGGATTGACAACCCCTAATCACGTTGGTTGCGAGTAGCTATCATTTTGTGTAGGTACGAGGGACTTGTGTGTGGTCTCCTACTGGATTGATACCTTGGTTCTCAAAAATTGAGGGAAATACTTACGCTACTTTACTGCATCATCCTCTCCTCTTCGGGGAAATGCAACGCAGTGCTCAAGAGGTAGCAGAGGCCAACCATGCTGGCCAAGTGTTCTGCCAAGGAGGAGCTTCTGGAACACCACCGAGTCAAGCTTGACGTCATAGACTATACTCACATGAGTATTGGAGAAGTCTTTTCTGGCTACATGAGCCAAGTGCACAGCAGTCGCAACCTCGAGATTGACATGGTGAAGCAGATGCACCAAAAATTTGAGGTACAACCCTTTCTCTGTATTCATTTATCTTTACTATGCCAGACCCCAAGTCTATTGCTTATGTGAATATGTTGTAGACTTAGAAACAAATTTAGTGACATTAGTAACATAGATTGATAAAATACATATAAGAAATCCGGCTTACTCCGTAGTCCCCAAGGGGCGGTTTATCCAGTATGGTTGAGCTGGTCCTTCATATGGTTGTATAGAATAAAATACTTAAAAAGCTCAAATAGCAGTATGCATTAGCCCCCAAGTGCCAAGTACTGTTGCTTGCAAAGTGCTTGGGACTTACCGTCATGAACCGCCACTTTAAGTAAAATTCTTCGGTAGAGATTAGCCCCCAAGTGCCAAGTGTTGTTGCTCGCAAAAGGCTTGGGGCTTAATATTGCATCTTGATTGTTCTGCTTTTGACCCGGTATTTATATAGGCCGCCACTAGTCAACTTGAATCAGAAGTGTCTGACCTGAAGAACCGCCTTGAGGCCCAAGAAACGGAAACCCAAAGAGTTGATTCCAAGTTTAAATTCAGCGTTCCTGAACAAGAAAAACTGAAGAAAGAATTTGAAATGGAGAAAAGGCCTAGGCTGATGAGAAAATTGCATTGATTAACCGAGCTGAGAAGGCAGAGGCGGCTCTTGAAGAGGCAACCGGTGAATTATCCGGTTTAAAACACCATGTCTCTCAGATGGTCTCGGCAATCTTTGGTAAGTCGCCCTGCAAGTGTTAAATGCTTGAACCTTTCAATTGGTCATATGAATTGGAACTGACTCACCTGACAATGTCTATGCAGGCCCTAGGAGTTCAAATCTGAACCAAGATATGCTGATCAAGCTGAAGGCGGTTTATACACTGGTGGAACAACTGTACACCGGATCTCAGCGTGCCTTAGCCACGGTGGCTCTGTCAAATGAAGTGTCTACCCTCCTGGTGGATGTACTAAAGAAGCTTTCTGTGCTACCCCAACGGTTCAATGAACTAAGGCGGTCAGCTGCAAGAGCCGGAGCGGTGAATGCTTTAAGCCAGGCCAAAGCTTGGCTACCGGAGTTAGACTCGGCGACATCGCTATTGGTTATCCAAGCCTAAAGTAGGATGGTACTCCCTTTGAACAGGAAGACTTTGCCGCTTGTGTGAAGGAGGTACGCCCCGTAGCCACCCTGATAGCTGACGAAGTGGATCTCACCAAGTACCAGGCGGGTTATGATGCAGAGAACCGGAGAATTCCAACGCCTCATTATAAAGTGACCAGCCTGATCCCCCCACTCCGTAAGCATACCTTCGCCCCTGAAGTTGACCCGGCCAGACTAATTGATGATGAAGCTGAATTTGCAGATTTGAATGGCATTGACTGGTCATCATCAACCTTTCAGGAAAGGGAACAAGGTGAAGAAGTGGAGAGGGCTAACCCGGACGCTTCAGGTCAACATGAGAGTTAATCTGCCGTGGCGGCTCATACCTGTGATGTGCTAAAAAACAATATGAATCATTTGGACTCGAGGAGTCGTGTAATAGAATAGAAATAACTTTGCTTTTGCCGTGCCATCGTGCACGTTTTTGGTGCTTTATACTATTAAGCTGCCATATTATATTCCCCCATGTTATGCTTTCCTTATGCTTGACCAAGTCTTTTAACTGTCCTGCACATAGAAATAGATCACAATATCCCTTGGCGGTTTGCCGCAAGGTGGGTCATAATAGCTTGATACATTTAGATAGAAAAAGAATCATAGATAAGCCTGTTGTAACATATAATGTTGATACACAACTATAATCTTATACCTGTGACCTTTTGATTTGCACTGCCGGTTTATATGACCCAGACAGTAAGGGTGATAACCCAATCTTTGGAAACCAACCCTTCCAAAGGTATGATGATTCTTATATATTGGCGACTTATCAGCCAAAATCAAGCCGGGTTAAAATTAACCACACTTGTATTTTAAACCTCAAAAAAGTCTCAAGTCAAATAAAGGCTGCTTTCAAAGAAAATGTAGGCCAAATAGAATAAAAAATTCAAGGCTTCTGATTCGAATATGATCAGTAAACCGTTCCAAAGGGGTTAAGCTAGGATTCAGATACGATCATGTAGCCCCCAGTGGTTTTGGCGTTGCGCCGATCAAGAGGGTACCGGCAGCTATGTTCTCTTTGGTTCGAATACGACCTATGTTTGAACCGGAAGTGCCCTAATGACCTTGAGAGATTTTTAACGACTCTGATTCGAATATGATCAAAGTCGGTTCCCAAAAGGGGTTGAGGTATGATTCGAATACGATCAAGAAGCCCCCTAATGAGCTCGGCAGTGTGCCAATCAAGAGGGTACCGACAGCTATGTTCTCTTTGGTTCGAATACGACCTATGTTTGAACAGGAATCCCCCTAATGATCATAAGGTTTAATGGCTAGATTCGAATACGATCATAAGCCAGATCAAACGGGTCAAGCTATATTCGAATATGATCAGCCCCCAAGTGATCATTTGAGATGATAACGACCATGACAATGACATATTACCTTTGAGGATGAAAAAAGGACAGAGGTCCTGCTTTATTATTTATCATAATATATACATCGTCAAAATATGTACATCATGAGAGCCGGTGGCTCAAGTGTAGTAAGGCCGAAGATGAGCGATATTCCATGGCCGACGGGTCTCCTCCTTCGACTTACGTGAGTCTTTGTGCTCTCGAACATTGATAAGGTAGTATGACCCGTTGTTCAAGTTCTTGCTGACCACAAAGGGCCCTTCCCAAGGTGGGGATAACTTGTGTGCATTAGTTTGATCCTGGATGAGCCGGAGCACCAAATCACCTTCCTGAAAGGTTCTGGACTTAACCCGACGGCTGTGATAGCGGCGCAGGTCATGTTGGTAAATCACCGAGCGAGCTGCTGCCCAGTCACGCCTTTCATCTAACAGGTCAAGGGCATCCTGGCGCGCTTGTTCATTGTCTGCCTCAACATAAGCCACCACACGGGGCGAGTCATGACAGATGTCACTAGGGAGAACCGCCTCAGCTCCGTAAACCATGAAGAAAGGCGTATAACCCATAGACCTGTTAGGAGTAGTATCGATGCTCAATATCACAGAGGGTATCTCCTCAACCCAACAACCCGACGTCCGTTGCAAGGGGACTAAAAGCCGGGGCTTGATGCCTTTCAAGATTTTCTGATTGGCTCTCTCAGCTTGACCATTGGATTGGGGGTGAGCCACTGATGAAACATCAAGCCAAATATGCTCTCGTTGACAAAATTCTTCCATGGCACCTTTAGACAGATTAGTACCATTGTCAGTTATAATGTTGTGTGGAAAACCAAAGCGAAATATCACCTTCTTCATGAACTGAACCGTCGTGGCTGCATCACACTTACTAACTGGCTCTGCCTCAACCCACTTTGTAAATTTGTCAACCGCCACCAAAAGGTGGGTCTTTTTATCTTTGGACCTTTTGAAAGGCCCAACCATGTCAAGCCCCCAGACTGCAAACAGCCAAGTAATTGGAATCATCCTCAACTCTTGAGCCGGCAAGTGAACACGTCTTGAGAACTTCTGACAACCGTCAGATTTACTGACCAGGTCCTCTGCATCAGCATGAGCCGTCAGCCAATAAAATTCATGACGGAAAGCCTTGGCCACAAGGGATTTTGACCCGACATGATGGCCACAATCCCCTTCATGAATCTCACATAGAATTTCCTAGCCTTCTTCAGGAGAAACACAACGCTGAAACGCCCCAGTGACACTGCGATGATGCAACTCGCCATTGACAATTGTCATTGACTTAGACCGCCGGGTTATCTGCCTGGCCAAGGTTTCATCCTCAGGCAATTCTCCCCGGGTCATGTAAGCCAAGTATGGCACTATCCAATTTGGGATGACGTGAAGAGCCGCCACCAACTATGCTTCCGGGTCAGGAACAACCAAGTCTTCCTATGTAGGTAACTTGACAGAAGGGTTATGCAAAATATCCAAGAAAGTATTAGGCGGCACCGGCTTACGTTGAGACCCCAGCTGGCTTAAAGCATCATCCGCCTTGTTCTTTCTACGGTCAATGTGCTCCACTTGGTAACCCTTGAAATGTCCAGCAATGGCATCCACTTCCCGGCGATAAGCCGCCATGAGAGGATCCTTGGAATCCCACTTGTCTGATACTTGTTGAGCCACCAAATCTGAGTCGTCAAAACACCTTTCCTGGCTTAAGCTCATCTCCTTAGTCATCCGAAGACCATGGAGTAAGGCCTCATACTCAGCTGCATTGTTAGTACAGGGAAACATCAACCGTAGCACATAACAAAATTTGTCACCTCGAGGAGAAGCTAAAACAACTCCAGCCCCAAGCCCTCCAATTGCCTGGACCTGCCAAAGTGAATAGTCCAATATGTGTTGTCTGGCTTCTCTTCAGGCATCTGCAGCTCTGTCCAATCGTTGATGAAGTCCACCAGTGCTTGAGATTTGATAACAGTACATGGCGCGTACTTTAAACCATGAGGCCCAAGTCCAATGGCCCACTTGGCGACTCGTCCTGTGGCTTCTCATTTTTGAATGATATCTCCTAAAGGAGCAGAACTGACCACAGTGATGGGATGACCCTGGAAATATTGCTTAAGCTTCCGGCTTCCCATAAACACCCCATAAACGAGCTTCTGCCAATGTGGATACCTTTGCTTGGACTCAATAAGCACCTCACTGATGTAGTAAACCGACCGTTGAACCATATGCTCCTTACCAGCCTTCTTGCGTTCCACCACAATGGCTACACTGACGGCACGTGTGTTAGCAGCCACATATAACAATAATGGCTCCTTATCAATGGGAGTAGCAAGGACTGGCGACTCAGCTAGCTGTCTCTTCAAGTCTTCAAAGGCAGCATTAGCAGCATCGCTCCAGACAAAGTCGTCTGTCTTCTTCATCATCTGATACAGCGGTATGGCCTTCTCACCTAACCGGCTTATGAATCGGCTTAAAGCAGCAATACGACCCACCAAACGCTGAACATCATTGATACACACCGGTTTAGCCAAAGAAGTGTTATCCTTAATCTTCTTCGGGTTAGCCTCAATGCCCCTGTTAGAAACCGGAAAACCCAAAAGCTTGCCTGCAGGCACACCAAAAACACACTTGGCCGGGTTAAGCATCATCTTGTAGACCCGGAGATTATCAAAGGTCTCCTTCAGATCATCTACCAATGTCTCCTTCTCTATGGATTTTACCACAATGTCGTCCACATAAGCATGAACATTGCGCCCAATCTGACTGTGAAGACAATTTTGCACACGTCACTGATAAGTCGCCTAGGCACTCTTAAGCCCAAAGGGCATAGATACATAGCAGAAGGCTCCAAACGGAGTAATGAACGCCGTCTTCTCCTGGTCCTTAACTGCCATCTTGATATGATGATAACCAGAGTAAGCATCCAAAAATCTCAAACGCTCACAACCCGCCGTAGCATCGATAATTTGATCAATACGAGGGAGAGCGAAAGGATCAGCCGGACAAGCTTTGTTTAAGTCCGTATAATCCACACACATACACCAAGTGTCATCCTTCTTAAGCACAAGCACCGGGTTAGCCAACCACTCTGGATGAAAAACTTCAACAATGAACCCGGCCGCCAAGAGCCAGGCCACTTCCTCACCAATGGCCTTACGCCTCTCCTCATTGAACCGTCGAAGAAACTGCTTGACCGGCTTAAATTTTGGATCAATATTAAGAGTGTGCTCAGCGAGTTCTCTCGGTACACCCGGCATGTCAGAAGGTTTCCATGCAGAGATGTCCCGGTTCTCATGGATGAACTCGGTGAGCGCGCTTCCTATTTGGGATCCAGATTGGCACTGATACTGAACTTCTTAGATGAGTCGCCTGGAACAAAGTCAACAAGCTTAGTATCATCAGCCGACCTAAACTCTATTACCGGCTCATGCTCTATGGTTGGCTTTTTCAAAGACGTCATATCTGCCGGGTCAACATTGTTCTTGTAGAACTTCAACTCTTCTGTCGCACAAACAGATTCAGCATAAGTGGCATCGCCTTCCTCACATTCCAAGGCTATCTTCCGGCTTCCATGCACTATGATGGTACCCTTATGACCCAGCATCTTGAGCTGCAAATACACATAACACAGTCGTGCCATGAACTTGGCATAAGCCGGCCGCCCAAACAAAGCATGATACGGGCTTTTGATCTTGACCACCTCAAAAGTCAATTTCTCAGCCCTGGAGTCGTACTCATCTCCAAAGGCTACCTCCAGCTCGATCTTGCTAACTGTATACGCCGACTTACTAGGTACACGCCATGGAAAACAGTGTTGGACTGCTTAAGGTTTTTATCAGTTAACCCCATGCGATGGAAGGTCTCATAATAGAGGATGTTGATGCTACTGCCTCCACCCATGATCACTTTAGTGAATTTATATCCACCAACCTGAGGGGCCACCACCAAGGCTAGGTGACCCGGATTGTCAACTCGGGGAGGGCGATCTTCCCTACTCCATAGAATAGGCTGCTCAGACCATCTCAAATAACGAGGAACTGTCGGATCAACATCGTTCACAGCCCTCTTATGAAGCTTCTGGTCTCGTTTGCACAAATTGATGGTAAACACATGATGTTGTCAATTATTCAGCTGCATTGGATGGCTCTGGTATCCACCCTGTTGCTGTTGCTGCTGCTGCTGACCACCCTGGCTAGCTTGCTGGTTATAACCCCCTTGATTACCTTGAGAATTTTGAAAATTGGAATTTGAAATGCCGTCCGGGCCATGAAAGTCGCCGCCAACTGAGCCGCCGCCCTTCCCATTATTACCGTCGAACATGTTGGAATTCTTGAAAGCCTTCATGATCGTACAATCCTTCCATAGATGAGTGGTCGGCTTCTACTGAGTGCCATGCCTTGTACAGGGCTCATTCAGTAACTGCTCAAGCGTGGGGCCTGACCCGCCGGACCGGGGAGGTGGTCTCCCCTTACATCGTTGATTGTTGCCCTGCACATTGGTGTCAGCCATAAACTACAAGCTACCATCAGTCTTACGTTTATTACCTCCTTGATTTGCCGAGTTATGCTGAGGGCCCTTGCCGTTGCCATTCTTCTTTTCCTTCCCTGTCTTTTCATCATCAAACTCAGGATCCTTGGTACTGTCAGAGTCGGCGTACTTGACTAGAGCCGCCATCAGCGTACCCATATCATTGCAATCGCGCTTGAGCCGCCCTAGCTTCATCTTCAGAGGCAAAAAACAGCAATTTTTCTCCAACATTAAGACTGCAGAGCCGGCGTCCATTTTGTCAGATGAATGTAATATGACTTTGACCAGACGCACCCAATGGGTCGTGGACTCACCTTCCTCCTGCTTGCAGCTAGTCAAATCCACAATTGACATGGGCTGCTTGCATGTATCTTTGAAGTTCTGAATGAACCGGGCTTTTAACTCTGCCCATGACCCGATGGAATTAGGCGGTAACCCCTTCAACCAAGTGCGGATAGTCCCATCCAACATCATGGTGAAGTACTTGGCCATCGCAGCGTCACTAACCTCCAGTAACTCCATAGACATCTCGTAGCTTTCAATCCATGCCCCAGGCTGTAAGTCGGCCGTATAATTAGGCACCTTCCTAGGTCCTTTGAAATCCTTGGGCAAACACTCGTTACGCAAAGCCGGCACCAGACAAGGGACACCTCCGATCTTGGTGGCCACACCTGCCTCAATAGAAGTCACCAGATAAACCGGAAAAGGCTAGTAAGCCGTCAGCTGAGCCGCCTGCTCAGCTGCCTGCTGAGTCGCCCGCTCAGCCTCTTGACGTATTCTGTCCTGATCCACCAAGTTAAAGGCTCCGTTGTGCGCCGGGTCATGCCCACCTGGCTGGTTACGGCACCGGGCGTTGCTTGAAACGGCCGCTGGATCCATGTGCCTGCTATAACTCGGACTCCGGCTTGGACGAGGGGTCAAATGAATCCTGTCTCGGCTATACAAATACGCCTCCTGTTGTGCCAAAGCTGTATGAAGTAATTCTCTGATCCTTCGAGTTTCCATCACCGCCGGAGAGTCTCCCTCCACCGGGAGAGTCGCCAATTGTGACGCCGCAACAATCATGTTCTCCAACGGGTTAGAGTAATGAACCGGTGGTGTTGGTACATACTGAGGTGGAGCAGTATTCATACGGGGAGGCCCCATCACTTGTGGTTGAACCGGCGTTCCAGCCCCGGGTGCCGCAACTCGGTCTATCTCCGGCGGGTTACTGGGCCCTGCACCGGGTGTATGGAAAAGGTTTCAAGGATCATAAACCGGAGGGAGCTGAGACTGAGTCTTCTGGTATCTTCTCCTCATGACCTCATTGGACGCGTTCTAGTCCATCGTGAGCCAGAAAGTCTGCGCCTGAATCCGCTGAGCTTGAGCGTCCAGAGCCGCCCGATCTGCGGTCATCCTGACGTCTTCCGCTGCCAGATCTTCCTTAGCCTACACTATATCTAGTTTTAACTTCGCCACTTCTGTCGGAAATATGCCCTAGAGGCAATAATAAAATGATTATTATTATATTTCCTTGTTCATGATAATTGTCTGTTATTCATGCTATAATTGTGTTATCCGTAATCGTAATACACATGTGAATGCATAGACCACAACATGACCCTAGTGAGCCTCTAGTTGACTAGCTCGTTGATCAACAGATAGTCATGGTTTCCTGACTATGGACATTGGATGTTGTTGAATAACGGGATCACATCATTAGGAGAATGATGTGATGGACAAGACCCAATCCTAAGCATAGCACAAGATCGTGTAGTTCGTTTGCTAGAGCTTTTCCAATGTCAAGTATCATTTCCTTAGACCATGAGATCGTGTAACTCCCGGATGCCGTAGGAGTGCTTTGGGTGTACCAAACGTCACAACATAACTGGGTGACTATAAAGGTATACTATGGGTATCCCCGAAAGTATCTGTTGGGTTGACACGGATCAAGACAAGGATTTGTCACTCCGTATGACAGAGAGGTTTCTCTGGGCCCACTCGGTAATGCATCATCATAATGAGCTCAATGTGGCCAAGTGTTTGGTCACGGGATCATGCATTACGGTACGAGTAAAGTGACTTGCCGGTAATGAGATTGAACGAGGTATTGGGATACCGATGATCGAATGTCGGGCAAGTAACGTACCAATTGACAAAGGGAATTGTATACAGGATTACTTGAATCCTCGACATCGTGGTTCATCCGATGAGATCATCGAGGAGCATGTGGGAACCAACATGGTTATCCAGATCCTGCTGTTGGTTATTGAATGGAGAGTCGTCTCGGTCATGTCTGCATGTCTCCCGAACCCGTAGGGTCTACACACTTAAGGTTTGGTGACGCTAGGGTTGTAGAGATATTAGTATGCGGTAACCCGAAAGTTGTTCGGAGTCCCGAATGAGATCCCGGACATCATGAGGAGTTCCGGAATGGTCCGGAGGTGAAGAATTATATATAGGAAGTCCAGTTTCGGCCGTCGGGGAAGTTTTGGGGGTCACCGGTATTGTACCAGGACCACCGGAAGGGTCCCGGGGGTCCACCGGGTGGGGCCACCTATCCCGGAGGGCCCCATGGGCTGAAGTGGGTGGGGAACCAGCCCCTGGTGCGCTGGTGTGCCCCCTTGGGCCTCCTCCTGCGCCTAGGGTTGGAAACCCTAGGGGTGGGGGTGCCCCACTTGGCTTAGGGGGCAAGCCACCCCCTTGGCCGCCGCCCCCCCTTGAGATCCAATCTCTAGGGGGGCGGCGCCCCCCCAGGGCCCCTATATAAAGAGGGGGGAGGGAGGGCTGCGCACCCCTGCTCCTGGCGCCTCCCTCTCCCTCTGCAACACCTCTCCCTCTCGTAGAGCTTGGCGAAGCCCTGCCGGGATCGCCGCTACTTCCACCACCACGCCGTCGTGCTGCTGGATCTCCATCAACCTCTCCCTCCCCTTGCTGGATCAAGAAGGAGGAGACTTCTTCCCCAACAAAACGTGTGTTGAACGCGGAGGTGCCGTCCGTTCGGCGCTAGGATCTTTGGTGATTTGAATCACGACGAGAACGACTCCCTCAACCCTATTCTCTTGAACGCTTCCGTGTGCGATCTACAAGGGTATGTAGATGCAATCCTCTCTCTCGTTGCTAGATGACTCCATAGACTGATCTTGGTGAAGCGTAGAAACATTTTATTTTCTGCAACGTTCCCTAACAGTGGTATCAGAGCCAGGTCTATGCGTAGTTTTCTTTGCACGAGTAGAACACAAATTTGTTGTGGGCGTAGATGTTGTCAATTTTCTTGCCACTACTAGTCTTATCTTGTTTTGGCGTCATCATGAGATGAAGCGACCCAGACCGACCTTACACGTACGCTTACGTGAGACAGGTTCCACCGACTGACATGCACTAGTTGCATAAGGTGGCTAGCGGGTGTCTGTCTCTCCCACTTTAGTCGGATCGGATTCGATGAAAAGGGTCCTTATGAAGGGTAAATAGAAATTGGCATATCACGTTGTGGCTTTTACGTAGGTAAGAAAAGTTCTTGCTAGAACCCTATTGCAGCCACGTAAAAACATGCAACAACAATTAGAGGACGTCTAACTTGTTTTTGCAGCATATGCCTTGTGATGTGATATGGCCAAAAGGTTGTGATGAATGATATATATGTGATGTATGAGATCATGTTCTTGTAATAGGAATCACGACTTGCATGTCGATGAGTATGACAACCGGCAGGAGCCATAGGAGTTGTCTTAATTATTGTATGACCTGCGTGTCAATGAATAAACGCCATGTAATTACTTTACTTTATTGCTAAATCGTTAGCCATTAGTAGAAGTAATAGTTGGCGAACAACTTCATGGAGACACGATGATGGAGATCATGATGATGGAGATCATGGTGTCTTGCCGGTGATGAAGATGATCATGGCGCCCCGAAGATGGAGATCAAAGGAGCAATATGATATTGGCCATATCATGTCACTATTTGATTGCATGTGATGTTTATCATGTTTTTTGCATCTTATTTGCTTAGAACGACGGTAGTAAATAAGATGACCCCTCATAATAATTTCAAGAAAGTGTTCCCCCTAACTATGCGCCGTTGCGAAAGTTCGTTGTTCCGAAGCACCACGTGATGATCGGGTGTGATAGATCCTAACGTTCACATACAACGGGTGTAAGACAGATTTGCACACGCAAAAACACTTAGGTTGACTTGACGAGCCTAGCATGTACAGACATGGCCTCGGAACACAAGAGACCGAAAGGTCGAACATGAGTCGTATGGAAGATACGATCAACATGGAGACTTTCACCGATGATGACTAGTCCGTCTCACGTGATGATCGGACACGGTCTAGTTGAGTCGGATCATGTATCACTTAGATGACTAGAGGGATGTCTAATCTGAGTGGGAGTTCATTAAATAATTTGATTAGATGAACTTAATTATCACGAACTTAGTCTAAAAAAACCTTTGCAAAATGTCTTGTAGATCAAATGGCCAACGCTCATGTCAACCTCAACTTCAACATGTTCCTAAAGAAAACCAAGCAGAAAGATGATGGCAGCAACTATACGGACTGGGTCCGGAACCTGAGGATCATCCTCATAGCTGCCAAGAAAGCATATGTCCTAGAAGGACCGCTAGGTGACGCACCCATCCTAGAGAACCAAGACGTTATGAACGCTTGGCATTCACGTGCTGATGATTACTCCCTCGTTCAGTGCGACATGCTTTACAGCTTAGAACCGGGGCTCCAAAAGCGTTTTGAGCAACACGGAGCATATGAGATGTTCGAAGAGCTGAAAATGGTTTTCCAAGCTCATGCCCGGGTCGAGAGATATGAAGTCTCCGACAAGTTCTACAGTTGTAAGATGGAGGAAAATAGTTCTGTCAGTGAGCACATACTCAAAATGTCTGGGTTGCACAACCGCCTGTCCCAGCTGGACATTAACCTCCCGGACGAGATGGTCATTGACAGAATCCTTCAGTCACTCCCACCTAGCTACAAGAGCTTTGTGATGAACTTCAATATGCAGGGGATGGTGAAAACTATTCTTGAAGTATTTTCAATGCTGAAATCAGCGGAGGTGGAAATCAAAAAGGAACATCAAGTGTTGATGGTCAATAAAACCACTAAGTTCAAGAAAGGCAAGGGTAAGAAGAACTTCAAGAAGGACGGCAAGGGAGTTGCCGCGCCCGGTGAGCCAGTTGCCGGGAAGAAGCCAAAGAATGGACCCAAACCTGAGATTGGGTGCTTTTATTGCAAGGGAAGCGGGCACTGGAAGCGGAACTGCCCCAAATACTTAGCGGACAAGAAGGCCGGCAACACTAAAGGTATATGTGATATACATGTAATTGATGTGTACCTTACCAGTACTCGTAGTAGCTCCTGGGTATTTGATACCGGTGCGGTTGCTCATATTTGTAACTCAAAACAGGAGCTGTGGAATAAGCGGAGACTGGCAAAGGACGAGGTGACGATGCGCGTCGGGAATGGTTCCAAGGTCGATGTGATCGCCGTCGGCGCGCTACCTCTACATTTACCTATGAGATTAGTTTTAAACCTCAATAATTGTTATTTAGTGCCAGCTTTGAGCATGAACATTGTATCTGGATCTCGTTTAATGCGAGATGGCTACTCATTTAAATCCGAGAATAATGGTTGTTCTATTTATATGAGAGATATGTTTTATGGTCATGCCCCGCTGGTCAATGGTTTATCCTTAATGAATCTCAAACGTGATGTTACACATATTCATAGTGTGAATACCAAAAGATGTAAAGTTGATAACGATAGTCCCACATACTTGTGGCACTGCCGCCTTGGTCACATTGGTGTCAAGCGCATGAAGAAGCTCCATGCTGATGGACTTTTAGAGTCTCTCGATTACGAATCATTTGACACATGTGAACCATTCCTCATGGGCAAAATGACCAAGACTCCGTTCTCCGGAACAATGGAGCGAGCAACCAACTTATTGGAAATCATACATACTGATGTGTGTGGTCCAATGAGCGTTGAGGCTCGCGGAGGCTATCGTTATGTTCTCACTCTCACTGACGACTTGAGTAGATATGGGTAAGTCTACTTGATGAAACACAAGTCTGAGACCTTTGAAAAGTTCAAGGAATTTTAGAATGAGGTAGAAAATCAACATGACCGAAAGATAAAGTTCTTACAATCAGATCGTGGGGGAGAATATTTAAGTCACGAATTTGGTATGCACTTAAGGAAATGTGGAATCGTTTCACAACTCACGCCGCCTGGAACACCTCAGTGTAACGGTGTGTCCAAACGTCGAAATCACACTCTATTGGATATGGTGCGATCTATGATGTCACTCACTGATTTACCGCTATCATTTTGGGGATACGCTCTAGAGACAACTACATTCACTTTAAATAGGGCACCGTCTAAATCCGTTGAGGCGACACCGTATGAATTATGGTTTGGGAAGAAACCTAAGCTGTCATTTCTAAAAGTTTGGGGATGCGATGCTTATGTCAAGAAACTCCAACCTGAAAAGCTCGAACCCAAGTCGAAAAAATGCGTCTTCATAGGATACCCTAAGGAAACCATTGGGTATACCTTCTACCTTAGATCCGAAGGCAAGATCTTTGTTGCCAAGAACGGACCCTTTCTGGAGAAAGAGTTTCTCTCGAAAGAAGTAAGTGGGAGGAAAGTGGAACTTGATGAAGTACTACCTCTTGAACCGGAAAGTAGCGCAGCTCAGGAAGATGTTCCTGTGGTGCCTGCACCGACTAGAGAGGAAACTAATGATGATGATCAAGGTACTTCGGAACAAGTTACTATTGAACTTCGTAGGTCCACGAGGACACGTTCCACACCAGAGTGGTATGGCAACCCTGTCCTAGAGATCATGTTGTTAGAAAACGGTGAACCTTCGAACTATGAAGAAGCAATGGCGGGCCCAGATTCCAACAAATGGCTTGAAGCCATGCAATCCGAGATAGGATCCATGTATGAAAACGAAGTATGGACTTTGACAGACTTGCCAGATGATCGGCGAGCGATAGAAAACAAATGGATCTTTAAGAAGAAGACGGACGCGGATGGTAATGTTACCATCTATAAAGCTCGACTTGTCGCTAAGGGTTATCGACAAGTTCAAGGGGTTGACTACGATGAGACATTCTCTCCCGTAGCGAAGCTGAAGTCCATCCGAATCATGTTAGCAATTGCCGCATACTATGATTATGAGATATGGCAAATGGACGTCAAAACGGCATTCCTTAACGGCTATCTTAAGGAAGAACTGTATATGATGCAGCCGGAAGGTTTTGTCCATCCTGAAATGCTAACAAGGTATGCAAACTCCAGCGATCCATTTATGGGCTAGTGCAAGCATCTCGGAGTTGGAACATTCGCTTTGATGAGATGATCAAAGCGTTGGGTTTATGTAGACTTATGGAGAAGCCTGCGTTTACAAGAAAGTGAGTGGGAGCTCTGTAGCATTTCTCATATTATATGTAGATGACATACTTTTGATGGGAAATGATATAGAACTTTTGGACAGCATTAAGGCCTACTTGAATAAGTGTTTTTCAATGAAGAACCTTGGAGAAGCTGCTTACATATTAGGCATCAAGATCTATCGGGATAGATCGAGACGCCTCATAGGTCTTTCACAAAGCACATACCTTGATAAGATATTGAAGAAGTTCAGTATGGATCAGTCCAAGAAGGGATTCTTGCCTGTGTTGCAAGGTGTGAAATTGAGCTCGGCTCAATGCCCGACCACGGCAGAAGATAGAGAAAAGATGAGTGTCATCCCCTATGCCTCAGCTATAGGGTCTATTATGTATGCCATGCTGTGTACCAGACCTGATGTAAACCTTGCCGTAAGTTTGGTAGGAAGGTACCAAAGTAATCCCAGCATGGAACACTGGACAACGGTCAAGAACATCCTGAAGTACCTGAAAAGGACTAAGGATATGTTTCTCATATATGGAGGTGACGAAGAGCTCGTCGTAAAGGGTTACGTCGACGCTAGCTTCGACACAGATCTGGATGACTCTAAGTCACAAACCGGATACGTGTATATTTTGAATGGAGGGGCAGTAAGCTGGTGCAGTTGCAAGCAAAGCGTCGTGGAGGGATCTACATGTGAAGCGGAGTACATGGCATCCTCGGAGGCAGCGCATGAAGCAATCTGGATGAAGGAGTTCATCACCGACCTAGGAGTCATACCCAATGCGTCGGGGCCGGTCACTCTCTTCTGTGACAACACTGGAGCTATTGCCCTTGCCAAGGAGCCCAGGTTTCACAAGAAGACCAGGCACATCAAGCGTCGCTTCAACTCCATTCGTGAAAATGTTCAAGATGGAGACATAGATATTTTCAAAGTGCATATGGATCTGAATGTCGCAGATCCGTTGACTAAACCTCTTCCGCGAGCAAAACATGATCAACACCAGAACTCTATGGGTGTTCGATTCATCATAATGTAACTAGATTATTGACTCTAGTGCAAGTGGGAGACTGTTGGAAATATGCCCTAGAGGCAATAATAAAATGATTATTATTATATTTCCTTGTTCATGATAATTGTCTGTTATTCATGCTATAATTGTGTTATCCGGAAATCATAATACACGTGTGAATGCATAGACCACAACATGTCCCTAGTGAGCCTCTAGTTGACTAGCTCGTTGATCAACAGATAGTCATGGGTTCCTGACTATGGACATTGGATGTCGTTGATAACGGGATCACATCATTAGGAGAATGATGTGATGGACAAGACCCAATCCTAAGCATAGCACAAGATCGTGTAGTTCGTTTGCTAGAGCTTTCCCAATGTCAAGTATCATTTCCTTAGACCATGAGATCGTGTAACTCCCGGATGCCGTAGGAGTGCTTTGGGTGTACCAAACGCACAACGTAACTGGGTGACTATAAAGGTATACTACGGGTATCCTCGAAAGTATCTGTTTGGTTGACACGGATCAAGACTGGGATTTGTCACTCCGTATGACGGAGAGGTATCTCTGGGCCCACTCGATAATGCATCATCATAATGAGCTCAATGTGGCCAAGTGTTTGGTCACGGGATCATGCATTACGGTATGAGTAAAGTGACTTGCCGGTAACGAGATTGAACGAGGTATTGGGATACCGACGATCGAATCTCGGGCAAGTAACGTACCGTTTAACAAAGGGAATTGTATACGGGATTACTTGAATCCTCGACATCGTGGTTCATCCGATGAGATCATCGAGGAGCATGTGGGAACCAACATGGGTATCCAGATCCTGCTGTTGGTTATTGACCGGAGAGTCATCTCGGTCATGTCTGCATGTCTCCCGAACCCATAGGGTCTACACACTTAAGGTTCGGTGACGCTAGGGTTGTAGAGATATTAGTATGCGGTAACCCGAAAGTTGTTCGGAGTCCCGGATGAGATCCCGGACGTCACGAGGAGTTCCGGAATGGTCCGGAGGTGAAGAATTATATATAAGAAGTCCAGTTTCGGCCATCGGGAAAGTTTCTGGGGTCACCGGTATTGTACCGGGACCACCGGAAGGGTCCTGGGGGTCCACCAGGTGGGGGCCACCTATCCCGGAGGGCCCCATGGGCTTAAGTGGGTGGGGAACCAGCACCTGGTGGGCTGGTGCGCCCCCCTTGGGCCTCCCCCTACGCCTAGGGTTGGAAACCCTAGGGGTGGGGGGCGCCCCACTTGGCTTGGGGGGCAAGCCACCCCCTTGGCCGCCGCCCCCCAGGGCCCCTATATAAAGAGGGAGGGAGGGAGGGCTGCACACCCCTGCTCCTCGCGCCTCCCTCTCCCTCTGCAACACCTCTCCCTCTCGTAGAGCTTGGCGAAGCCCTGCCGAGATTGCCGCTACTTCCACCACCACGCCGTCGTGCTGCTAGATCTCCATCAACTTCTCCCTCCCCTTGCTGGATCAAGAAGGAGGAGACGTCTTCCCCAACCGTACTTGTGTTGAACGCGGAGGTGTCGTCCGTTCGGTGCTAGGATCTTCGGTGATTTGGATCACGACGACTACGACTCCCTCAACCCGTTCTCTTGAATGCTTTCGTGCGCGATCTACAAGGGTATGTAGATGCAATCCTCTCTCTCGTTGCTAGATGACTCCATAGACTGATCTTGGTGAAGCATAGAATTTTTTTATTTTCTGCAACGTTCCCCAACAACTTCCGCATCATGTTGAGCTTGATCCACCGGGTTGACCGTGGCAGTGAACAGAGTGGTCATCTTATCCGTGAGATCCATCAGCACCTGAGCCGACGAGCGCACATGGCCTCCTGCCCCGGCTGCTGCTGACCCGGAGGTTATCGCTGCCGCAGTTGTGGAGTTTTGAATAGGTTGCGTGCCAGCCATGAAGATCCCGACCCTGCTCGGCGGCTCAAGGAGATCTGGAATACTGATGCCATCGGAACAACCCCCAAGCCCGCCGTTTTGCAGTTGATACAACGAATCTATCTCACCCGTGGACGACTCACCATCAGAATAGATGGCCGTCTCACCGCCAGATGCAGATCCTTCAGAGAGTTCTCCGTGGATGCATCCCACGAAGGTACGCTTCATGGCAGGCAGAGCCCGGGCGGGTCTCGCACGCTGAGCCGTCTCGACGAGGTCGGTGCAGATATCCGGCTCAGGGCCCGGGGCGCCGATCTTGCCGATGAAAATGTGAATTCCACCGAAGGGGACCCGATACCCATACTCAATTGAGTCGGCGTCAGGACCCCAGCCCGCGTCATCGATGTAGAGCTTGCCGCGACGACTCTTGGTCATCTGGCCCACAGCGTATCCCTTGAGCCCTTCGAAGCTGCCCTTCAAGAACTCAAATCCACCGTGCGCTGGCCCCACGGTGGGCGCCAATTATCGTCGAATTGTCACGGCAGATGTCCTCGTGAAAGGACTTAGTCGTGGAGCCATCGCAAGGAAATTTAAAGGGGTTAATAGGGACAAAGGACACGAGGTTTATACTGGTTCGGCCCCTTACGGTGAAGGTAAAAGCCTACGATCCAGTTTTGAGTGGGATTGCTTATGTCTCGATGACCAGGGAGCGAATCGCTTGACCTAGCTCTCGATTTGATGTTACTTGCCCTGATCTGCCGCCGGGTCATCCCTTTATATATAGAGGTCGACGCCCAGTGACTCTCAGAGTCCCGGTCGGCTCATAAACAGTGTCTGGCTCGGTCTCTAACTATTCCTGCCTTACAACACAAGTCATGTACATATGGCGGTTTATCTCTATGGGCCTTAAGTCGCCTCTGGGCTTTGGCCCTTACTGAATCGCCATCTTCAACCTTGGTCCTGGGCTTCAAGAATATTCATAGGTATAACCCGGCCCCTCCTGGACGGGTCATATCAAATAGTTATATCCCCAACAGGGTCCCTTCCGCCGGCATGGGGCTGAGATCCTCCGAACCTCCATGGCCCAAAGGCCATCGGAGGTGGGGCGGATCGGCGCCGCCGCCGGCGGGAGGAGGAAGGAGACTCTATTGTACTTGATCTTAATAATGGCAATAGTTCACTTTTATCAAGAATAGATGGTCATGACGCATAAGGAGCCAAATTTGCAAGGACAGGCTTCTTTTTTAGCATTTAACTTCCAGTGTTTCATGCCAGCAAGCAGGTTTGTGGTCGAAAAATCCATGGACAACTTGAGTAAAGTAGGCTTCGCTTCATTTTTTGGGGGTTCAGTACCATAGCACGGGCATTTTCCTAGTTTTCCTACAAAATCTAGTGCATGAAAAATCCTAGGGAAAACTCCTTCGAGTTTGTAGTCCTACGAACCTAACAAGCAATGTAGGAACAATTTTAAGGGTTGAATCCTTCGAAAGTCCATTGAATCAAATAGACTTTAGTGACCAGCTCTGTATTCAAGAACAAATCAGATCAACGGCTTCAATATTGTGGCTTCTCACTCTCATATGTGTAGCTTCTTCTTTACACCAAAACATGTGGCACAAAAAAAACACGTACTATTGGGTATCACAAGATGTTTGTTGGGCCCTTCAATCAGAAAACATGTATTAGGTTCACTTGAGACCTACCAGCAACATGAAACATTGGGTTCTCATTTCTTAGCCAGAACCTCTGCGATGTTATTGTCGGCCGCTCAAGTTGAAAGCCGTCCTGTCTGAGATGAGTAGGTATATATGGATCTTGTTCTGAGCCATTGGCGAAATGATCTTTGGCAGTTTTTAATAGGAACATTATGTAGAGTGTGGCGATTCCGTGCCCAGGTGCATCTTGCATATGTGTGTGAACAGTAAAATCAAATCAAATACTCCCTCTGATTATACTAAAGCTGCGTCGATTAACTTGGATCGAAGGGAGTAGCAAAATTAGTATCTGGAGATGGATAAATATTTTAAGAGACACAAGATGTTTGCACAAAAAATGGTGTTTAAATTAGCATCCCAAGATCGGCGATGGTTGCCACTCGCATACCGTGGGATGACTAGCGTGGTCGGCGCGTTCGTCTTCTCCTCTGCAGCCGCCGGAGGCATGGGGGCTACTGGCTCGGCCGGAATAAAGGTGGTTTAGCCCTGCTGGTCTTCGAGCGCCAAGTCTTTGATCTGCTTCATGTTTGCCTCCTCGATCTGTACGCCAACGAGTTCCGGTGTTCCTCTTAAAGATTTCTGATGTTTGACGCATGTCGTCACTGGATATCTAGATCAAAATCGATACGGTCGTGTGCTCCCTTATCTTCGGCCAAAGAGGCTTCATGAGGGGGTGACGCGAAGCTTTGCTATCTTGCCGGTGCCATGGGACATGTCTAAGCATAGATTTCCATGCATTGAGAATGGTGATGAAAGTTATGGCAGCTGCGATCGGAGGCTTGTAATGGCGGAGAGGAGTTTTTGGCAATGGCCTTTTTGAACCCTTTGGCAATGGCCTTACTGAAGGCATTGTTTTTGGGATCTCGGTCTTTCTTCAAGGTGAAAACTCAAGATCATTGATCGGGCGACAACAACGCTTGTGCATTGTTTTCTTTTTGGAGGCGTCGCTTTGAAGAACCACTTTTGGGGTATGAGTGTTGTCTTTGGTGTTGGTTACAGTGTTAGTGTTTCATCACTGCGACATGATCATTGCTTTTATATTTCTCTCTTTTTTATTTTGTTTTTGGTTGTGTGCATTCTGAATGTCTTTTCTCGAATATATCCTGAATGTCTTTCGACATCTTATTTGTGCAGGGGCTGGGTGTAATTGGTATCTTCGTGATATTAATATATCTCCCTTCAAGAAAAAAAAAGCATCCCAAAATCGAGTTATCTGCAAAAAAAAAATCAAGTTCACGTGAAGACTTACATTTAAGACCAGGGAATAATTAAAAAATGTATAAAAAGGACAGAAAGGGAAAGGCCCACCACATTCGACTTGCTCTCCAAGCGAAGCAGCCCGGCGATCCGCGGTCAGCGTTGAAAAGGGCACAGTGAGAAAAAATAAAACAGGAGAGAAAGCTTTCAGCAGCCTGAAGCAGAGGGGAAGGAAGAAAGGGAAGCCCAGACCTGTGTAGAACCGCCACCTCGCCGCGAGGGAGTAAAGAGAAAAAAAAATGCTCGTCCGCACCCTCATCGCCCGCCTCCGCCCCCGCCTCGCCCCGTCGCTCGCCGGCCTCGGCGGCTGCGCGTCGGCGGTCGCCTCCGCCGCCGCCACCGACATCGTCGTCGACGAGGACGCGCCGCGGCCCCTCGGGTCGCCCGTGCCGGTCGGGGTCGGGGCCGCCGCCGCCGCCATCGCGGCCACCGTGCCCACCGTCCTGCAGCCGCGCGTGCTCATCTACGACGGCGTCTGCCACCTCTGCCACCGCGGTGAGCGCACGATTCCTCATTCCTGGGCACCATTTGGCTCGCACCGTGGCCTAATTTGGGCCGAGCGATTCGCGTTCGACGGTGCTGCTTTGTTGCGCCTGGGAGTCGATTGTGATGGCGAATTGTTCGCGGTTTTCGCAATGCAGGAGTGAAGTGGGTGTTCAGGACGGACAAGCACGCCAAGATCAGGTTCTGCTGCCTGCAGTCCAAGGCCGCGGAGCCGTACCTGAGGCTGGTGGGCATGGACCGGGAGGACGTGCTGCGCCGCGTTCTCTTCATCGAGGGGCCTGAGGCCTACTACGAGGGCTCCACTGGTTAGTATCCCCTTCCTCCTCCAGATTCAGAGCAGGCTCCTCTTGGTTAAGTGTGTCCTGTCAAGATTTTTCTGACAGGTCACTAGCAATATGATGCTGAGGTGTTTTCGTTTGTCGGTGCTGAGAATAGTACTGTACGTAGCAAGTAGCATCACCTGAGATGGAATTCTTGCTTTAAGGGTCAACTCCTGTCATTTTATGCAGAATGCTGACATGAGTGCCGCTTGAATCCTTAGAGTTGGTTTTCATTTCAGTACCATGTACTAGTACCAAATAGTATGATATTTGTCATAGTTTATGAATTGGGAGTCGATTACCTTGCCCTTCTTGTTGATTCTTATGAGTCAGGTCTGCAGCTCTTATCTTTAGCTAGGATTGTGATATGTGAAGGATGGGCAAGCACCTTACTTATCATTGAACACGTCTATATTTCAGTTGTTTTGCTGAACTCATCTTTATTTTAGGGATCCCTTATTTCAGTTGGTTCGTTGTGTGTTTTACGCTATTGTTGTCTCATCCCTTGCTCAACCAAAAGTTTTTGCAATGTCAACTGTTTTTGCTCTCCTTCACTAAATTGTGTAAAATTTGAGATGTGCAATTCTCTTTAGATTATATAGTTTAATCAGTCCTTGAGGCATCAGAATTCTGAAAGTATACAAATAGTTTCAGGTTTCCATATGCTTGCTGCAAATTATAAACAATAGCTATGCTGGGATAAAACAGCACTATAAACTGAAAAACATACTCAATTCAGCAAAAATTCGTAGTACAATTATTGCATTGTAGTTGATCCTCTCGGTTGTCATGCCACTGAACATTCTTAACATTTTTGGTTGCAGCTGCGCTGAAAGTTGCATCATACCTGCCTCTTCCCTACTCGGTGCTGAGCTCCCTGCTGATCATCCCCGTCCCACTGAAGACGCAGCCTACGATTACATTGCAAGGAACCGGTACGACTGGTTCGGCAAAGATGACGAGTGTCTGGTGACCAAGGACCGGGAGCTTCTCGAGCGATTCATCGACAGGGACGAAATGCTCGGTGGCGGTCCCAGCAACAGCTCTTATTGACCACCGCTGTTTGCTTCTCGGTAGGTGTAGGCAGAGGAGATGTAAGTAATCTTCGCAACTATGTAGGCGATTATGGTTAGTTTGACTTAAGCCTGAAACTTCAGCTCCGTTTTCAGTAAGTAGCTAAAAGTGCTGGCTGGGATGCGGCATATTTCGCACCATCGGTCAGATGTTCCCACTTTGCGTGCTAACTTTTAGATCTGGTTAACTTCCAAGGAAGGGGAGAGTTTTTGGATCTGGGTTATCTCACAGTGCAACAAGCTTTGAAAATGCCCTGGGCTTGTCAAGTTTCTCAAGATTTGACCGTGACATTTTTGCCTGCAACTTTGGACCGTCCTTTGTTGATGGTTATTCTGTAGTAAATGACTTTAAGGCGCATTTCTTTCTTATTAGATTCCTGAAAACACCATCTTATATGGGCATAGTTGCCGAAGACCCTGTGATGTACTATGAATTATGGCACTCACGCTACATTATCTGAAGCAGCATGTTTTCTGAAATTTACTACTCCCTTCGATCTATATTACTTGCCTCTCATTCAGAGGGAGTGCTGTATTTTTATTATACTCCTGCTTTCGCCTGCAATAGCTGCAGTTGCAAAGTAAAAACCATCGTGGCCATTGAGAAGGCAAAGAAAACGGTCGTACGACAAAATAGCTAGAAACTTGTCCATAGATTCATGCGGCATGAGCAACATTCTCCTTACTGCCCTACAGTACAACAGAGAACAACAACTATGTACGAGCCTGCCAGACTACCGTCTCCAACAAAGGTTTGCTGCACAGCCTTGGAAACAGCTACCAGCCGGCCTGCGGTACAAGGAGAAGCAAAACTACACATGCTTGGCAAAGCTACATTTTCCTTCAGAACTATAGATTTCGTTCATGAGGTTCCAAGTAGGGGAACCCAAGCGTGTCGAACACGTCCTTCTCCTCGTGGCAGTTAACTATAGCTTCTGATCTCCCTGCCTGCGAAATTCACGATAAAAGATGAAATGCCGACAGAGAAATGAAGGAAGACAGAATTGTAATAACCGATGAACAAGCGTGTGTGCTTACGCGCTTTCCACCACTGCTCTGTGTAGCAAGATACAAACCCGTGTCATCAAGCACGTAGCCTTTTGATTCTGCTAGTATTCTCAATCTGCATGTTGTAATTGCACAAGTTATTCCCAAAAGAACAAAGTCAGATTTTCATAACCATGGCACGACGTATGCATAGAGCTCGAATTTATACCGTCGATTTAGAACATCATTTCCAGTCCAGGCTAGCAGCCCGGATGCATATCTGTTCCTTGGGTATACCTGTCAACATCAAACGGCAGACGCCGACATGAAGTGAACTATGTTTTTCAGTTCCAAAAGAAACAAATCGGTGCTAACTGAAGAATAAAAACGTCAATATAACTCTGATGTCTTCTACTGGAATAGTGGAATCACTCCATACCTTGAGGTCAATGCGATGCCGCAGCTCACGCCCAGGATACGTGCAAAGACCAAAATATGTGTCAACCCCGCTGTCAGTTCCCTGCATTTCATCGAGGAATGCTAGCTAACTCAAACCTTCTTAATACACTTCTTCAGGAAGTTGAGAAAGGACCTTATCAGATATTGTAACTTTCTACTTTTTTATCACCAGTGTTTTTTGGATTATTATTTATATGCTATCTCTTCCATATAATATATCTTCTCAAATTCTGTGGAACTGGTGGCTACATACCTCAATACTGTTTACGCTGAAGATAAGGTCCTCCCTTAAAAAATTGATGTCCTTCAACCTCTGAACAAACTTCGGCAGAAAACCTACATGACTGCAAAGAATTGCAAGGCCTGATTCACAACTTCTTGTACTATGAAACTGTTCTTGCATAAATACGAATCGAAATGCTTATAGAGGAGAATATGTCATCAATCTAAACTTGCAAGTTACAATGAGTTGATACAATATATTTTTTACAGAAGTTGATAACAATGTTGTATAATCAAACTGCTGCTCAGAATGATTGTGAGGTTCTGTCTTCTCCCATGTTTTAATTTCCTAGCCAGTGTAATTATTCATTACAATATTATAGCATACATTGAGTGGACCATAGAAGCATACATTCTCCTGATATGTGAATTTTAAATCATTAGACAAGGCCTGTCCAGTTCTAAACCTGGTTTCACATGCTTTGAAGTATACCTTTTACCATCATCATGAGTAATTACAATATCCATGTCACCACAAGATGATTTTCCACGTCTGTATGATCCTCCGCATACAATTGTCACCTTCAAATAAGAATCACGCATGACAAATTTTAGAGATAACTATAGGAAAGTGATTGGCCTTAACAGCTTATGTGTGATCTGTACAAATAGTTGCTCAAAATGATCTCTGTAACTCACTCCAGGCAAGATATCATTCCCAACTTCTTGCAAAAGCTTCTCCATCTCACTGACCTAGATAAGAAAAGAATGTAATGTGTGCTGTGTTGCATGCCTGTGAAAAATCTAGTAACTAATACTCCCTCCGTCCCAAAATACGTGTCTCAACCTTAGTACAACTTTGTACTAAGGTTAGTACAAATTTGAGACACTTATTTTGGACGGAGGGAGTAGCAAACAAGTGCACGAATTGCATACCTCATGCCGAGGGATTCTTTGTCTGATATCATCAAAGAATTTCAAGCCAGTCCTCTGAGCATATGTAAGTGAGTCATCTTTCCGAAGGTCATCAAGAGTACGGTGTCCTTTATCATATAACTTAAGAGCAGTTGCAGGACCAACACCCCAAACTTCACCGAATAGGCTGACTGCCCGTACCTTTAAAATTATGTAAATCAATTATCAGTGCATGCAACTGAATAATGCTTAAGAATTAGTCCTTGCTCAAAATTAGGTTACCTTTTCATCATTCTCAAAGTGTTCCAGTTTGGAAAGCTTTCCTGTTGTCACTATTTCATTAATCTGTGAATCAAATGATGAATGCAAAATCATTTTCTTTCTTGGAACTTCTATGTTCAAACTCCTATTTGGCCCATGCTATAACTGTTCAGCGTCATCTAGCACTTTATGTTTTATGCTATCAGCGAAAATGGCAATAATTTTTCTAGTAAACAAGACAAAGACAATAAGTTCATCTTTTTCTTTTTCTTTTTTTTGCGGAAAGACAATAAGTTCATCTTATTAGTTTCATTTACATTGGAGTCCAAAATATACTTGTCGGCTTTTTAAAATGTCGAAAGAGTTGCGGACTACACTAGCAGTCACCAACAAACAGTAAGAAATGGTAGAACAAGACATACATACATGGTCTCTCAAAGATTTCCCAATGGCAGGGAGGTTTTTAACTTGGTCGCCACTTTCTATTTTGAATGGCAGTTTCTCGATTACAGGAATGGCCTTGTAATAGCTAAATGATCTCCGGTCATCTCCCATGGCTTCAAGAGAAAAATGAAATTGCACAACAATCAACCAAATGATGAGAACATTACTAAGTACAATGTGTGAATGTGTCAATGTACTTTACCTCTATATATGTTGATAAGTTTTCCAAAAATCTCAGTGATGTTCCTATTGAGGTCTGGTGGAGCATATGTTGTGGGTTCCCCAGAAGAAGCTTCCTGGTTGTATGACTAATGAATTAGCATGCAAAGCAGAAAATTCCCGTCTATGCAAAAATGAGATAAAGCCCAGCACCGAGAAGTGAAGACTTTCAAGTGTACACTCCATGGATGAAAACTTGAATAGATATAAAGTTGCTTGCCAATGGGCAACAGGGTTGAATTCCGATATTCAGCAGGCATGTAAGTACAATCTATAGCTCAAAGTTCATTAGAAATAATATTTTTCTTTTTTGATGCCTCACTGTGTATAAACTTTGGCAAACTATAGAAGAATAGGTGTGTCAAAAACTCAAAATAAGCTAATTTAAGCTTTAGAGAAAAGATGGTTAGGGCACATTGGTTTATCAGGTCATGGTTATACCTCAGTATCAAGAGACCCTACGGTATCCTTAGTATCCCCAGAGCTAGTCTGGCTATGTGCAAACTGGCCAGGCCCCTTTTCGACACCTGAACCATCATGCACATGTGTACTTGTTTTGTCTCGATGCTCCCCGGTAGCCACCTCCTCCTTCCCATCATGTCCACTAATTGCTTTGTGACTCTCAGGATCCTCGGATGACATTTTGCTCCTCTTTGCAGGATTTGACGCGCCTGTACCAGCTGCCTTTTTGGGTTTAAATTCCTCTTCGTAGTTGATGGTGAACTTGTGCTCGGGCAGCCTCTCGCCGGACTTGAGGCACTCCTCCAGCCAATCGAAGGACACCACGCTCTGCGATCAAAATCCAATGCTCATGTGAATACAGGCACTCGTTGCAATCTCTCAGAAGGCTCATTTGATGCCCACATTACTTTGGCAGGTGCAAGCCTTTGGGAACTGAATGCAGATGTGGGATTGCACACAGCACTAGGGGAGGGTAAGAGAGACTAGGGTTCTACGGGGTCGAAGGGGGGCTGGGGAGAGCAGCTAGCTATTACCCCCGTGAAGCGGTGAAGCCAGTCGGCGCCGAGCTCCCGGAGCAGCGCCTTGGCGTCGGCGGCGAGCACGTGGTTGATCCTGGCGCCCTTGGCGCCGGCGTCCTTCTTCTCCAGGCGGCCCCCCATCTGCACCAGCTTCTGCTTCCACACCTACAGCCACCGCCGCAATCCAAAAACCTAATAAGCACAAATGGGAGGCAAATCGGGCGGGGGTGGAAGGGGGGGAGAAGCGGCGACCTCGAGGCGGCGGGGCTGCACGCCGTGGGGGACGAAGAAGGCGGAGACGCCGCGGAATATCCCCTCGGCGTCCCTCGGCGGCTCCGCTGGCTTCCGCTTCGGCGCCATCGCTCCCTCCCTCCTCGCTCCGTCGCCACTGGGGTTTTGAGGTTTTAGGTTGTTCTAGAGCATTCCTTTTTTTTTTATGGAAGGTTGTTCTGGATAGTAGGAGTACTATCTATCTAGCCACAGCACATCTGCACGAGGGCATACATTGCTGCTGAGCTTCGAGTCTTTTGACCACAGGACAGAGCAAACTCTGAATATCCATCTAGCCACAGCACATAGGCAAGCAATTCTGAAACAGCTCAGGTTCAGCAAGCACAAACAAATCTGAACCAAACCATCATGTACATCATCTGATATACAACAAAAATCTGAGCAACAAACCAAACCACACCAACAGAAATATCTGTTGTCAAAAGGTAAAAGACCACAATGCTGCCCTCCTCCTAATGTGGGGAGGGGCTTATTGCTTGTGGGTGAGTGAACCAAGTAAATACCCTATCCTTCTCTCCTTTTCCCCCTCAAATTTTACAATTCAAGCATTGCACAGACAAAAACAAGCAAAATGGCACGCAAAACTATCAACGGTAGTATTGATCCTTCTCCCGGTTAAAAACTGTTTACTGATGCGCAGTGACTGTGCCCGGCTAACCATTGTCCCGGTGAGCTCAGGGTGATATGTTCTTCTCTGTGGCAGGCAAGGGTTTGTCGGTGGCCGAGTCCATGTCCTCGTGCGATGGTGCCTCGATGACAGCATCGTCATGCGACGGCTTCTCGCTGGCTGCGCCTTCTCCCTCTTCCTCTGAAGGTTTGTCAGTGGCTGGCTTCTCGACAGCCGTGCTATCCTCTGATGACTTCACAGTGTCCTCTTCTTTCTCCTCCGATGGTTTCTCGGCATCTATTCTGTCGTTTGATGGCTCAGCACTGGCTTCGTCTTCCTCTGATGGTTTGTCGGTGACTGGCTCCTCAAGAGCCATGCTGTCCTCTGATGGCTTGACAGTGTCAGCTTCTTTCTCCGATGGCTTATCAAGATCCACTCTGTCGTTTGATGGTTCAGCACTCACCTTATCTTCCTCCCAGGGTTTGTCGGTGGTTGGCTTCTCAAGAGCCACACTGTCCTCTACTGGCTTCACAGAGTCGTCTTCTTTCTCTGATGGCTTCTCGAGATCCACTAGGTTGTTTGATGGATCAGTACCCACCTCAACTTCCTCTGATGGTTTCTCAACAGCCGCATTGTCTCCTGCTGGTTCCAAAGTTGTCTTACCTACATCTGATGGCTCCTCAGGAGTTACAGCATCCTCCGATGGCTTCTCAGGAGCTGAGCTGTCCTCTGATATCTCAACAATGGCCTCACCGACATCTGTGGGTTCTTCGACAGATGTGGTGCTTTCTGGTGTTGTATCTAATGCAATGCTTTGAGGCAGTGTCTCATCAGAAATTTCACGTTGTGCAGGTTCCTCGGTGGTAGTGCTGATCTTTAGAGTGCTTTCAGTAGCTAAGCTGCTTTCTGATGGATTATCAGCAACAACGTTAGTCTCGGTTTCGAGTGGCTTCTCAATAGATACATCCTTTTGAGGTTCCAATGGCTGATCAGTTAAATTATGAGGAGCTGCATCCATTTGAGGTTCCGACGACTTCTCAGGCTCTGATGGCTGTCCTGATGATTCAACAGCAGCTGCATCACCTTGAGACTCAGATAGCTTCTCAGTAGACACGTCGCCTTGATGGACTACTGGTTCCTCCACTGATGCGTCACTTTGAGGTTCTGGTAGCTGCTCAGCCGACTGATCAGCAGCTGCATCTGTTTGTGGTTCTGATGACTTCACGGCAGCTGTGTCAAATTCAAGCTGCAATGACTCCTTAGCAATTGCATCACTACTAGGCTCTGTTTGATCCTTGTCATCTGCTTCATGCTGAGATTCCAATGCCTGCTCTGTAGATGCATCTTTTTGTTGTTGCAATGGTTGCTCCACTGGAACCTCTGCCGGTGCAACACTTTGAGATTCTGATGACCGCTCAATGCCTGCATCATTTTTAGCTTCCATTATCTGGTCAGTTGCCTCTCGAGGAACCACAGCGTCTTGGGATTCCAACGTCTGTTCAACAGTTAGCTTACTTTGAGACTCTGACAAGTTCTCACCAGATGCAGCCCCTTCTTGCTCTGATGGATCCTTCGTAGGCTTGTCAGAAGAGGCATCAATTTCAGGCTCTGGTATCTTCTTGAGAGAGACATCATCTTGTGTCATCAGGTCCCTTTGTGGTGTAGCATCAGCAATATCTTCACTTTGAAGTTGTTTCTCAATAGTCTCTTCAGTCTGAAGTTGCTCCTTGGAAGATTCATTCATTTGTAATGCCTTTTCTTGAGAACTTTCTTGTGATGGCTTCTCGGCGGTTGCAGCAATTTGAGGTGTCTTTGCTTTAGATGGCTTCTCTTGAGAACTTTCTTGTGATGGCTTCTCGATGATCGCAGCAGTTTGAGGTGCCTTTTCTTGAGATGGCTTCTCTTGAGAAGTTTCTTCCGATAGCTTCTCGGTGATCACAGTGATTTGAGGTGCCTTTTCTTGTAATGGTTTCTCTTGAGAACTTTCTTGTGATGGCTTCTCGATCACTGCCTTGGTTTGCAATGCTTTATTGGTAGCCATATCACTCGCTGCCAGATTTTTTGGAGTTGTACTTCTTTGCCATGACTTCTTCACAGCCATGTTGCTCGGGGCTGGCTTGGTGACGGTCACATTGCTTTGTGTCGTTGTCACAGCTGCTGCTGCACTGCTTTGTGATGGCTTCTCAAATGGCGTGTTGCGCTTCCACTGCCGTTTGATCGCTCCAGTACTTTCAGTTTTCTTTGCATCGACTACACTACTCTGGGGTTGCTTCTCGGTTCTCGTGTTGAATTGCCATGGCTTTTTCACTACTGCTCCAGTGTCCTCCGAAGGCTTCACATCATCTGCATTAGTTTGTTGAGGTTCCTCACTGGGCTGCTTTAGCACAGCTGCATTAGTTTGTTGAGGTTCCTCACTGGGCTGCTGTAGCACAGCTGCATTGGTTTGTAGAGGTTCCTCACTGGGCTGCTGTAGAACAGTGACCACTGTACTGGTTTCCACTGGTTTCATATCAACCTCACTACTCTGAAGAGATTTCTCACTGGCTATTCTGCGGCCCCATGGCCTTTTAATTGCTGTGCTGCTATCTAATGGCTTTGTATCACTCGTCGGTGACGGCTTCTCAGTTGGTCCACTGTTTTGTTTCTGGTTCTCAGCAACCACAGGGCGTTGCCATGTTTTTTTGGCCACTTTGCCGCTTTCTGATGGCTTCACATTATCTGCACTGGTTGATGCTGGCTTATCCGATGGTAACATGCTCTGCTGTGGGTTCTCAGTAGCTACACTGCGCTGCCATGACTTTTTTACCCCTGTGCTGCTGTCCGACGGTTTCCCATTAGTCCCATTACTGGACGACGGCTTCTCAATGGCCGCATCGCTCGGTGATGGCTTTTCAGTGGATGCACTAATCACTGACGGCTTATTTGTGGGAAGACTGCGTTGCCATGGTTTTCTTATGGCCGCACTGCTTCCTGGTGGCTTAGTATCAACCACACTGCTCTGCAGTGGCTTCTCGGCACTGCTTTCTGATGGCTTATTGTTAACTCCAGGACTCTTTGACTCACTCTCAGTAACACTTTCACTTTCTGCTGACTTCTCGACTGTGCTTTCCGACGGTTTAGCAACATCAATGCTACTTTGCAATTGTTTTTCAGCTGCAACATCATTTTGGGATGGTTCATCAGTTGTGAGCTCATTTTCTGTGGTCTTCTCACTGACTTCGTCACCTTGACCTGGCTTGTCAGTGGCTTCTCCAGTTTCTGGTTGTTTCTCGACAGCCACTTTTGCATTTACAGTGTTTTCCTCGAACTGACTGAAGTTTCCCTTGACCATAAACAACTGAGAATGGTGGGTCTTGCAATAAAGTTTGCCTTCATGTGTGACATTGTTGGATGGGCTGAGTGTACAACCACCATGGGTGCAACGGAAACATGATTTATGATACGAGCCTCCGTTAAGATCAACCTGAAAGAAACGAGTTGAACAAAAAACAAGTTCAATAAGGTAAAAGTACAGGAAGTGATAGAATGAGAAAGGAAAGACATTCAAAGAAAAAATATTGCTAAAAATGCAAACATTATAGGCATTTATTGGACCTGCCATAGATGCTGAAGATAATTAGATGTCACTTCCGCAGCTATGCACTATGTTAAAGAAGGCATTAAAGACCCAACACATAATATTGGATTGGTATAATATCTCTTCACTGAAAAAACAATTTGGCTCGTGGACGAGATATTGATTAGTTCTTTTTTCCTCCCTGGCACTTGCAAGTGGGATTAGAGAACTGCATTAGATGTGGGAATCTGCCAGATCATAATTCTAATAATAAACATGACAAATTTTATTACATTTGCAGTTGCCATGGAACTAGTCTTGTAATGAATTATGACAATTTTAGCAAGATGACAGAACAAACCACAATTCTTCTGTACAACTTACAGACACCAGTAACTCCGGCTATTATAGAGAGAACCAAATACACAGAATACTTATTTTTCTGGGCAGTTGATGGTTTTTTTTTTTTTGCATGGTAATACATGTCTCATTCATATCATAAAGATCAAATTACAAGTCACGTAAAGACCGACATGACAAAACTGAAAAGATAGCAGAACATTGCTAAGCTTGACACCATCGTCCGTCACTTGCCTCCGGCACCACCACAGGAGCCACCAAAGAAAAAAATGACGGATCACCTCCTCACCCGAGCTCGACGCGGCTCCATCGCTGATATGCAGCTTTGCGGACCTCCAAGGTGGCTCACCAAAGATGAAGCCATTGCCGTTGAACGAATCAGACCGGGGCAACACCCCGGACACGCTATCGAACTCCAGATCTGAGACTCCACAACGACTAAGACGCCGAAGTAGGAAACCATACCTGCCATCCATCAACCACGAACTCAGCACACGTTCTGTCTTCCAGATGTCGTCGATGCAGATCACAATCTGCATCTGCTCCCGAACTACCTCCCAAGCTCCGCGCCGACGCTGGAGCAGACGTCGTCGCAACGGCGGAGCCCGAGGACACAAGTCCACCACAAGGATGCCGTCGCCGCCACGATATCCCCGCTTGAACAGACTGGTTCCCAAATCCATCACCGAGCAAAGAGACGATCGCCTCGCCGGAGAAGAACCTGGAGCTTCTTTATTCAGCATCGTCGTCGCCGCCGTCGAAGCCAAGACGTCGGACAATCTAAAAACCTAGGCTATTAGGGCTCTAAACCTAAAGCAAAAACGATCCGCATGCACGGGATCCGGCGACCCCCCTCACGACCGACGACCAAGAGGTCGCCGGCGGAGGAGAGCCGCCGGAAAACGGCGCCGGAAAGATGGCTCTCTTGGCGGCGGCGGCTAGGTTTTGGTCGCTAGCCAAACCCGCCCCCCACGAAAAGAGATACGCTATTTCCGGTCACGGAGAACGTGGCCAGGCCACCAGGGCAGTTGATGGTTTAATGTGCATTAAAGTAGCAGCCAAATATTAAATAATACTGACCTTTTCAAGAGGGTACACAGTCTTGTTACAAACTACGCACTTGTCTTGCGTGCCGACAAACATGCTAGAGAATCTGCTGTTTTGCTGGCCCTGCATTTTGGAAAAATATCAAGGAGGAAATGGACATACTGTTGTGTATATCGCACCATAAGACAAACAATTCCAATACTACGAATATGCTTCAAACACACAAAAGGCGTGCCCTACAGAAGCTCAATACCTTGGGTCCATTTGATTTTTCTGATTTAGCTGATCTTGTCACACCTGACATAATACAGAATTGCTCCCAAATTTAGAGAACAATATAACAAAATAATCCTGAAAATAAACACATCTGAGTGCGAATGATCAAGTATTGCCTTCAGTACCTTCAAAACTTTTTTCTAAACTGCCAGTTGATTTTAATATCTGGTCATAGTGAGGTTTGCAGTACAGGACACCTTCGATCGAAGAATAATTACTAAACTGCAGAACAAACAAGAAAGAAAAGAACAAAAAATAGTTCCCATGTTAGTTTACTTTTATGTTTCAAAGATGTAGCTTTAGCCGCAAACAGGAAAACACAGTAGCAGTGCCAAGTAATATGATGTAGCATAAAAGATTTAATGTGAGTATTTCTGCTTTCAGAAAAATAATTTAGTTTTTAAATAATAGAGCATAGACTATGTCAAGCATGTGGTCCGAAGGAATAATCAATAATGCAAGGAGCCCATTTCCAATCTAGGACTAAGAGCGGATATCAACTTAAATTTGTCTTTGGCTTTATTGGTAGTTCATTGTGTCAACTGGCTACATCTTTATCATAGCTCTAAACTGCTTTTATGCCACTAAAAGAGAATTACAGGGATCCTAAAACAGATCAGGGCTCAAGGGGTCCACTCCACCCATGGGCAAATCATCACCAAACTGCATGTTCTATGCTGTCGTGCCCGTTTCTTTAAGGAAAGGCAAGTACAGATAACTCATCATACTAATATGACACATCATTGTGCGACGAAGATGGATTCCTTGAATGAAGTTAAATGCATAATATAACATCATAGTTTTTTTATTAGATGGCTTGAGCCGCGTGGTACTCATTACCACTCTCTGATGGACAATCTGCAGGGTGCGGAATGGACAAAATCATCGCGGTTGACAAGAACATGCAGCCTAACTTCATAACTGGTTGTGGTTGAGAAGGAGAAACCCACACAGCAAGTACAAGTACCAACCACAGCATCAATCAACTGAGCAGTTTGAACAGGGACAGACAATCATAAGCAGGTTAATGATGCTCGGGTACGCATTACAGGTACTTACTTCCCGTAAAGCTTGCAATAATAGCCCGAATCACCAGGGGCATAAGCATGCAAGCATCTCTCTTATAAATCATAGCATCCGTCCTACTTTGGTACAGTACTACTACTTTATTTAGAGAGATCATCTGAACAGTGGAACTCTAGTTGGTTGGCATGATCGTGGTCAAGGGGGGAGAAGACGGCGAGGGAATTGACCTGGAGGGTGCTCTTGCAGTGGTGGCAGCGGAAGCAGGGGCGGTGGTAGGCGCGGCCGTCGGCGGCGAGCTCCTCGACCGGGTACACCTTCTTGCCGCAGGAGGCGCACTTCTGCGTGGTGCCGCCCCACGCCGCCGCCATCCCCTCCCCCTCCCCCTCCCCCTCCCCGTCGCCGGCCAGCTCCGCGCCCCTGCGTCCCGCTCCTCTCGCCGCGTGCGCGTGTGTGTGTGAGGAGGAAGGATCGGGAGGGAGGGAAGGGAAAGGAAGAGAAAGGAGGCGGCGATGGGGATGATGATTAGTGGAGGTGAAAGCGGCGGCAGCACAGCTCACAGCTGAGGAGGGAGGAGAGGGAGGGGGAGGCTTGGCAGGGGAATAACGAGCGGCAGCGCACGCAGCAGCGGAGTTGGTGCGGTGTGCGCTCCTACTTTCGTCAAAAGGGAGAGGGATTTGCTACGCCCACCACTCCACGCTGCTGCCTTGGGAAGATATATCCGGCCATTCGGGTGTGTGTCGTGCGGCGTTGATGATGATAATTGAGCACAAAGAAAAAACATCTCATGCTTGTTTTTCTACTATAGTGGGAATATAATGTGCCTTTAGGCCTGTATATGCACAATATTCATATGACCCTGTTAACTGGCGAATGTTCGTTAGAGAAGGTGGCATTTGCAAATGTTCTAGGCGGCGGGCGGCGGCCGACCTTGCCTCGGGCAGCGGCAGCCGGCCATCTGACCTTGGATCGGCGGCGGGGCATGGAAGGCCTGGTGGACGGGTCGGCGGCACACGTGGTCCAGCCTCCGGTCAGATTTGATTTGGCTGGTGCGGTCTGCTAGTTGCGCAGCGTCATGGATCGATGGCAGACCGTGCGCACGATGCTAGATGGAGGTTCGTCGAGCATATCCGGGTAAAAATCTTGCTCTCGGCTAGTTGCCAAGGACGGCGATGGTGGCGCTCTTCTGTGTCGTCCCTTTCTTGAAGGCATCGTCATTGAGAAGCTCCAGACCTCTATCCGCTCCGAGGGAACCCTAGATCGGTCGATCGGATGACGGGGGCTCTCTTGTGCCCTCCTCCCCTGGGGCGTCATTCTTGGAGGGTTGCATAGGCTTGAGGGACCACTGGATGACTCCTGCGGTGGAGCAACGGTTCTTGTGACGCATCGACGACGTGGAGTCTCGGCGGCATGGCGCTGTGGGAGTCTTGGTGACGGATGCGTGATGATGCACATAGGATGGTTGCGTTGTCTGGCAGTACCTTCTCTAAAGATGGATTGGTGGAAGACGGTGGCGACGACCTCTGCAGCGTGCGCATGCGGTGCCCGGTGAGAGTGCGTTGGACCGGTGTGTGACCCGGACCCGACAATTCGGCTTGGTTGGGGCCTCCAGCTTTAGATGTTGTGCTTTGGTGTGAGGTCTGGATATGCGGCCCCGACAATCTGCACATCTTCATCAAGTGGATAGGAGTAGCGACATATATCACCAAGATGATGCTTTCGGACATATTGATGTATTACTTTGTAAAGTCTTATGAATAATTAATAAAACGGTTGCATGCATAGTCTTGATGCAGAGGCCGGGGGTCATCCTCCTTTTCGAAAAAGGTGGCATTTTAGTTGTGAGTGGATGGCAGCTTCTTCCGAGCGACTTGACAGTTTCTTTAGAGAGGGCATTTTTTATTTTAAAGTTGTCGTCATTTGATCTTTCCTCACAACTAAGAGCATCTCCACTCATTCGGCCCCCCAGGGGCTAGAAATAGCACTGCCCTGGGTGCGCGCCGGCTAAAATTTCGGCTTGGGGGTAATCGGGTTCCCAGCCGCCGCCCCCAGGTCGGCGCCTGTGCCCACTTTCGGCGCAAATTGGCCCACTTTTCAGCCCATTTTCGGCGCAAAATGGCCCACTGTCGGTGCAAATTGACCAATTTCGGCCCGTATTCGGCGTGATGCGCGTGCGTCGACATAAATTCAACAGAAACTATTTTTTATCACATAGTTCATCATAGAAAGTCAATAGAAATCAAATAGTTCAATACAAATTATATAGTTCAATGATACGTCTCCAACGTATCTATAATTTTTTTATTGTTCCATGCTATTATATTATCTGTTTTGGATGTTTTATATGCATTAATATGCTATTTTATAAATTTTTGGGGCCTAACTTATTAACCTAGAGACCAGTGCTAGTTTCTATTTTTTTCCTTATTTTTGAGTTTTACAGAAAAGGAATATTAAAAGAAGTCCAAACGAGCTGAAACTTTACGATGAATTTTTATGGACCAAAAGAAGACCTCGGAGCATCGGAGTTGGAGCAGAAGAGTCCCGAGGTGACGGCAAGGGTGGAGGGCGCGCCCCCTGGCTTGTCGCTGCTTCGTGGACCCCCTGACTTGTTCTCGACACCAAAAATTCCTATAAATATAGAAACCTCTAGAAAGAAACCTTAGATCCAAAGTTCCGCCGATGCAAGCCTCTGTAGCCACGAAAAACCAATCGGGAGCCCGTTCAGGCACCATGCCGAAGGGGAAACCATCACTGGAGACCAACTTCATCATCTCGGCGGCCACTATGATGAGGAGGGAGTAGTTCACCCTCGGGGCTGAGGGTATGTACCAGTAGCTATGTGTTTGATCTCTCTCTCTCTCTCTCTCTTTCTCTCTCTCTCTCTCTCTCTCTGTCGTGTTCTTGATTTGGCACGATCTTGATGTACCGCGAGCTTTGTTATTATAGTTGGATCATATGGTGTTTCTCCCCCTGTACCTTCTTGTGATGAATTGAGTTTTACCTTTGAGGTTTCACTATTATCGGATTGAATACTATTATGGATTTGAGAACACTTGATGTATGTCTTGCATGGGATACTCGTGGTGACACACTACTGGAATTAGGATCTTTGTCGTCAGCCAATTCTTTGCCGTCTGCTAGCTGACGGCAAAGAAGTCTTTACCGTCATCTTACAGAAAACTAACGGCAAAGAACTGGCTGATGACAAAGATCATATTTGCCGCCAGCCAGTTCTTTGTCGTCTACTAGCAGACGACAAAGAGGGAGGTTGGCCCAGTAATGAGCACAACCTACGGCACCCCTCTTTGCCGTCTGCAAGCAGACGGCAAAGAAAGTGACCAAGCTAATGACCGGTCCCCCCGGCCCCACCCCACTAGCTAGGCTCTTTGCCATCTGCTAGCAGACGACAAACAAATTTGACCTAGCTAAAATGGTCAGTGCCCCGCCCCACCCCTCTCTTTCCCCTCACCTCACCCGCCCCGCCCCCGTAGCCCGAACCGCCACCGGCCCGCGCCATGATAACCCACAAGTGTAGGGGATTGCAACAGCTTTCGAGGGTAAAGTATTAAACCCAAATTTATTGATTCGACACAAGGGGAGCCAAAGAATATTCTTGAGTATTAGAAGTTGAGTTGTCAATTCAACCACACCTGGATAACTTAATATCTGCAACAAAGTATTTAGTAGCAAAGTAGTATGATAATAAAGGTAATGGTGGCAAAAGTAAAGATAATAGTTTTTGGGTTTTTGTAGTAGTTGTAACAGTAGCAACGGAAAAGCAAATAAGCGAAGAACAGTATGTGAAAAGCTCGTAGGCAATGGATCAGTGATGGATAATTATGCCAGATGCGATTCCTCATGCAATAGCTATAACATAGGGTGACACAGAACTAGCTCCAGTTCATCAATGTAATTTAGGCATGTATTCCGTAAATAGTCATACGTGCTTATGGAAAAGAACTTGCATGACATTTTTTGTCCGACCCTCCCGTGGCAGCGGGGTCCTACTGGAAACTAAGGGATATTAAGGCCTCCTTTTAATAGAGAACCGGAACAAAGCATTAACACATAGTGAATATATGAACTCCTCAAACTACGGTCATCACCGAGTAGTATCCCGATTATTGTCACTTTAGGGTTGTCGGATCATAACACATAATAGGTGACTATAGACTTGCAAGATAGGATCAAGAACACACATATATTCATGAAAACATAATAGGTTCAGATCTAAAATCATGGCACTCGGGCCCTAGTGACAAGCATTAAGCATAACAAAGGCATAGCAACATCAATCTCAGAACATAGTGGATACTAGGGATCAAACCCTAACAAAACTAACTTGATTACATGGTAAATCTCATCCAACCCATCACTGTCCAGCAAGCCTACGATGGAATTACTCACGCACGGCGGTGAGCATCATGAAATTGATGATGGAGGATGGTTGATGATGACGACGACGACGAATCCCCCTCTCTGGAGCCCCGAATGGACCCTGGATCAGCCCTCCCGAGAGAGATTAGGTCTTGGCGGCGGCTCCGTGTCATAAAACGCGATGAAACTTTTTCTCTGATTTTTTTCTCCCCGAACGTGAATATATGGAGTTGGAGTTGAGGTCGGTGGAGGTCCAGGGGGCCCACGAGATAGGGGGGCGCGCCCAGTGGGAGGGGCGCCCCCCTGTCTCGTGGACAGGGTGTGGCCCCCTGGTCTTGATTCTTTCGCCAATATTTTTTATATTTTCCAAAAAGTGCCTCCGTTGATTTTCAGGACATTCCGAGAACTTTTATTTTCTACACATAAAACAACATCATGACAGTTCTGCTGAAAACAACGTCAGTCTGGGTTAGTTTTATTCAAATCATGCAAGTTAGAGTCCAAAACAAGGGCAAAAGTGTTTGGAAAAGTAGATACGTTGGAGACGTATCAACTCCCCCAAGCTTAAACCTTTGCTTGTTCTCAAGCAATTCAGTTGATAAACTGAAAGTGATAAAAAAAACTTTTACAAACTCTGTTTGCTCTTGTTGTTGTAAACATGAAAAGCCAGCATTCAGGTTTCAGCAAATGTTATGAACTAACCATAATCACAATAACACTTAGGTCTCACAATTACTCATATCAATAGCATAATCAGCTAGCGAGCCATAATAATAAAACTCGGATGACAACACTTTCTCAAAACAATCATAACATGATATAACAAAATGGTATCTCGCTAGCCCTTTCTGAGACCGCAAAACATAAATGCAGAGCACCTTTAAAGATCAAGGACTGACTAAACATTGTAATTCATGCTAAAAGAGGTCCAGTCAAGTCATACCCAATGTAAACCAATAGTAATGAATGCAAATAACAGTGTGCTCTCCAGCGGGTGCTTTTTAATAAGAAGGGTGATGACTCAACATAAAATTAAATAGATAGGCCCTTCACAGAGGGAAGCAGTGATTTGTAGAGGTGCCAGAGCTCGATTTCAAAATAGAGATTAAATAACATTTTGAGCGGCATACTTTTGCTGTCAACGCAACAACTATGAGATGGTTGCATCTTCCATACTACATGCATTATAGGCAGTTCCCAAACAGAATGGTAAAGGTTTATACTCCCCCAACCACCAACAAGCATCAATCCATGGCTTGCTCGAAACAATGAGTGCCACCAACTAACAACAGCCCTGGGGGAGTTTTGTTTAATTATTTTGATTTGCTTTGATCTTTTTGGATCATGGGATTGGGCATCCCGGTTACCGGCCCTTTCTCGTGAATGAGGAGAGGAGTCCACTCCTCTTGAGAATAACCCACCTAGCATGGAAGATAAAGGCAGCCCTAGTTGAAACATGAGCTGCTCGAGCATACAAAACAGAATTTCATTTGAAGATTTAGAGTTTGGCACATACAAATTTACTTGGAACGGCAGGTAAATACCGCATATAGGAAGGTATAGTGGACTCATATGGAACAATTTTGGGGTTTAAGGAGTTTGGATGCACAAGCAGTATTCCCGCTTAGTACAGGTGAAGGCTAGCAAAAGACTGGGAAGCGACAAACTGAGAGAGCGACAACAGTCATGAACATGCATTAAAATTAATTTACACCGAGTACAAACATGAGTAGGATATAATCCACCATGAACATAAATATCGTGAAGGCTATGTTGATTTTTTTCAACTACATGCGTGAACATGTGCCAAGTCGAGTCACTCAATTCATTCAAAGGAGAATACCATCCCATCATATCACATCGTAATCATTCTAATAGCATGTTGGCACGCAAGTTAAACCATTATAACTCATAGCTAATCAAGCATGGCACAAGCAACTATAATCTCTAAATGTCATTGCAAATATGTTTACTTCATAATAAGCTGAATCAGGAACGATGAACTCATCATATTTACAAAAACAAGAGAGGTCGAGTTCATACCAGCTTTTCTCATCTCAATAAGTCCATCATATATCGTCATTATTGCCTTTCACTTGCACGACCGAACGATGTGTATAATAATAGGAGTGCACATGCATTGGACTAAGCTGGAATCTGCAAGCATTCAACTCAAGAGAGAAGACAAGATAATACAGGATCTAAGTTAAATAAACAATCATGCATATGAGAGCCACTAAACATTTTCAATATGGTCTTCTCGACCCCCAAAGGAAAGAAAAGAAAATAAAACTATTTACACGGGAAAACTCCCAACAAGTAAAAGAAGAATGAAAAATCTTTTTGGGTTTTCATTTTAATTTCTACTACAAGCATAGAAATTAAACTAACTATTTTTTTTGTTTTTCTTAAGATTTATCAAACACACAAGAAGAAAGCGAAAAAGAAAATTAAACTAGCATAGATAATACAATGAAAGAGTATGAGCACCGACGACTAGTGTGTGAACATGAATGTAAAGTCGGTGAGAAATACGTACTCCCCCAAGCTTAGGCTTTTGGCCTAAGTTGGTCTAGTACCAAGGACCGCATGACTGATATCCATACTTGTAGCTGGGGTCGTACTGAGATGCAGCAGCAACCGCCTCCTAAGCTGCGGCATGTTGGCGAGCTGCCTTCGCTCTCCCCTCGTGTTCATCTGCTTCCTCCCTGGTGACAACATATCTTCCTTTTGCTTGATAATCAAAAAGGAGAGGAGCAGGAAGAGTAACATAGACGACGTTGTGTCTGTTATAGATTAGTCGATATTGGAGGAATTGTTCATTCCTCCTTAGAAATTGATGATTGACCATAGCTTCATAATCCAAATAAACAGGAGGTATCAACATATCTCCCTCTCGTGGGGCTATACCAAGATAATTAGCCACACGGGTTGCATAAATTCCTCCAAATAAATCTCCCTTTCTACTATTATTCTGCAACCTACGTGCAACTATTGCCTCCAAGTTATAACCTTTATAACCCGACACAGCACTCTTGAGGACACAAAGATCAAGGACACACATGTGACATGCTTCGTCTTTACCGTTAATGCATCTACCAATAAAGAGAGCAAAATAATGTATAGCAGGAAAATGAATGCTCCCTATGGTAGCTTGTGCAATATCCCTGGATTCTCCCATAGTAATACTAGCAAAAAAATCTCTAAATTCAGATTTGTGAGGATCATTAATATTACCCCACTGCGGGAGTTTGCAAGCAGTTGTGAAATCCTCTAAGTCCATGGTATAAGATGTATCATAAATATCAAATATGACACTAGGAGAATTATGCGTACAGTTATATTTAAACCTCTGCACAAGGGAATCAGTCAATTGATAGTACTGAGGACACTTATCTTGTAAGAAGTCCTCCAGCTCAGCATTACACACATAAGCGTCAAATTCCTCCATAAAGCCTGCTCTGACCATAAAATCATCGGATGGCCACTCACAAGCTCGTACATCCGTGTCCCTCTTAATTCAACATCTTGCTCACGTATAGCAATCCTGGGCCCTTTCTTCACCGAAGAACCACCTTGGTACATTCTTCTAAGCATAATTCTTTTTCTGAAATAATTCTGAAATTTTAGTAACTTCAAAATAAAAGTGAATAAAACTAAACAAGATTGGTAGCAACTACTCCTACAAGTGCCTAGAGCCTATATCATGCATTAGAATTGCTTGGGACCTCATAAATTTAACATGCAAGCTCAAGAACATGGTCACCTATGCAACAAAATTTTGCAATGAATAAAGCACTAGAACAAAAACTATTTGGACCAATGGAGGAGTCACATACCAAGCAACAATCTCCCAAAGCAGTTTTGTGAATGGAGTTTTGAGCAAGGAGATCGAAAATCGCAGCAAAATGAGCTAGAACTCGTGCTTGAGCTGGACGGGGATTTTTTTGGGTTGAAGATGAAGTGTGTGGGTGCTGGCATAAGTGGAGGGGGGCCACCAGGGGCCCACGAGACAGGGGGCGCCCCAGGTGGGGTGGGCGCACCCTCCACTCTCGTGGCCTGGTGCTTGCGCCTCCTGCAGTGATTTCAGTGCCTAAAATTCTCAAATATTCCATAAAAAATCATACTAAATTTGCAGGGCATTTGGAGCACTTTTCTTTTCAGGATATATTTTAATGCACGGATAATTCAGAAAATAGACAAATAATACTATTTTGCTTTATTTATTCTAAATAACAGAAAGTAAAAAGAGGATACAGAAGGTTGTGCCTTCTAGTTTCATCCATCTCATGATCATCAAAATGAATCCACTAACAAGGTTGATCAAGTCTTGTTAACAAACTCATTCTAAATAACACGGAACCGGAGAAATTTCGAATAACACTAAGTTACCTCAACGGGGATATGAAAATCCCCAACAATTAGAATATCATACTTTTTCTTGACAGTAGGGAGAGTAAATTCAAAACCTCCAATAATAATAGTTGGAACTTTTTCAATAGAATTGATGCTATGAACTTGAGATTGTTTCCTCGGAAAGTGTACTGTATGCTCATTACCATTAACATGAAAAGTGACATTTCCTTTGTTGCAATCAATAACAGCCCCTGCAGTATTCAGAAAAGGTCTACCAAGGATAATTGGCATACTATCGTCCTCAGGAATATCAAGAATAACAAAGTCCGTTAAGATAGTGACATTTGCAACCACAACAGGCACATCCTCACAAATGCCGACAGGTATAGCAGTTGATTTATTAGCCATTTGCAAAGCTATTTCAGTAGGTGTCAACTTATTCAATTCAAGTCTACGATATAAAGAGAGAGGCATAACACTAACACCGGCTCCAAGATCACATAAAGCAGTTCTAACATAATTTCTTTTAATGGAGCATGGTATAGTTGGTACCCCTGAATCTCCAAGTTTCTTTGGTATTCCAACCTTAAAGGTGTAATTAGTAAGCATGGTGGAAATTTCAGCTTCCGGTATCTTTCTTTTATTTGTGATGATATCCTTCATATACTTTGCATAAGGATTTACTTTAAGCATATCAGTTAAGCGCATGCGTAAGAAGATAGGTCTAATCATTTCAGCAAAGCGCTCAAAATCCTCCTCATCCTTTGTCTTGGATGGTTTAGGAGGAAAGGGCATGGGTTTCTGAACCCATGGTTCTCTTTCTCTACCGTGCTTCCTAGCAACAAAATCTCTCTTATCATAACGTTGATTCTTTGGTTGTGGGTTATCAAGATCAACAACAGGTTCAATCTCTACTTCATTGTTTTTGCTAGGTTGAGTATCGACATGAACATTATCATTAACATTATCACTAGGTTCATGTTCATCACCTGATTGTGTTTCAGCATCAGAAATAGAAATATTATTGGGATTCTTAGGTGTGTATTTGGTAGGTTCACTAGAAGCATGCAAATTTCTATCATTTTTCTTTTTCTTCTTTTTAGAAGAACTAGGTGCCTCTAAATTACTTCTCTGAGAATCTTGCTCGATTCTCTTAGGGTGGCCTTTAGGATACAGAGGTTCCTGAGTCATTCTACCAGTTCTAGTAGCCACTCTAATAGCAAAGTCATTTTTATTATTTAATTCATCAAGCAAATCATTTTGAGCTTTAAGTACTTGCTCAGCTTGAGTAGCAACCATAGACGCATATTTGCTAATGAGTTTGAGTTCACCTTTAACTCTAGCCATATTATCGCTCACACGTCCTATCTCGAAAGCATTATTCTTTAACTCTCTACCAACATAAGCATTAAAACTTTCTTGTCTAGCCATAAAGTCATCAAATTCATCTAAGCATGGGATATGGAACTTAGTAGAGGGGATTTCAACTTTATCATATCTATAGAGAGAATTTACCTTTACTACCTGTGTAGGTTTATCAAGACAATGTGGTTCTTTAGCAGGTGGTATATTAAGACCATGTATTTCTTCAATAGGAGGTAAATTCTTAACATCTTCAGCTTTAACCTTTTTCTTTCATTGATTTCTTTGCCTCTTGCATATCTTCAGGGCTGAGAAATAAAACACCTCTCTTCTTCGGAGTGGGTTTAGGAATAGGCTCAGGGGTTGGCTGAATTGGTTCAGGAATTGCCTCAGGAATTGGCTTAGGAAGAGTCCAATTATTTTCATTAGTCAACATATTATTCAATAGTAATTCAGCTTCATCGACTGTTCTTTCCCTGAAAACACAACCAACACAACTATCCAAGTAGTCCTTGGAAGCATCGGTTAGTCCATTATAAAAGATATCAAGTATTTCATTTTTCTTGAGAGGGTGATTCGGCAAAGCATTAAGTAATCGGAGAAGCCTCCCCCAAGCTTGTGGGAGACTCTCTTCTTTGATTTGCACAAAATTATATATTTCCCGCAAGGCAACTTGTTTCTTATGAGCAGGGAAATATTTAGCAGAGAAGTAATAAATCATATCCTGGGGACTATGCACACAACCAGGAGCAAGAGAATTATACCAAGTCTTAACATCACCCTTTAATGAGAACGGAAATATCTTAAGGATATAAAAATAACGAGATTTATCATCATGAGTGAACAGGGTGGCTATATCATTCAACTTGGTAAGATGTGCCACAACAGTTTCAGATTCAAGGCCATAAAAAGGATCAGATTCAACTAAAGTAATAATCTCAGGATCAACAAAGAATTCATAATCCTTACCAGTAACACAGATAGGTGAAGTAGCAAAAGCGGGGTCAGGTTTGATTCTAGCATTAAGAGACTGCTGCTTCCATTTAGCTAATAATTTCTTAAGATCATATCTATCATTGCAAGCAAAGATAGCTATAGCAGCTTCTTCATTCATAACATAACCCTCAGGAACAACAGACAATTCATAATCATTGGGAGAATTTTCATCATCACTATCATCAATAATAGCATCTTCAATAATTTCATTCTCTCTAGCCCTAGCAAGTTGTTCATCAAGAAATTCACCTAATGGCAAAGTAGTATCACGCATAGAAGTAGTTTCATCATAGGTATCATGCCTAGCAGAAGTGGCATCATCAATAACATGCGACATATTAGAATTCATAGCAGTAGCAGGTTTAGGTGTTGCAAGCTTACTCATAACAGAAGGAGAATCTAGTGCAGAGCTAGATGGCAGTTCCTTACCTCCCCTCATAGTTGAGGGAAAAATCTTGGTTTTAGCGTCTTTCAAGTTCTTCATAGTGATCAACAGATATAAGTCCCAAGTGACTCAGAGAATAGAGCTATGCTCCCCGGCAACGGTGCCAGAAATTAGTCTTGATAACCCACAAGTGTAGGGGATCGCAACAGCTTTCGAGGGTAAAGTATTCAACCCAAATTTATTGATTCGACACAAGGGGAGCCAAAGAATATTCTTGAGTATTAGCAGTTGAGTTGTCAATTCAACCACACCTGGATAACTTAATATCTGCAGCAATGTATTTAGTAGCAAAGTAGTATGATAATAAAGGTAACAGTGGAAAAAGTAAAGATAATAGTTTTTGGGTTTTTGTAGTAGTTGTAACAGTAGCAACGGAAAAGTAAATAAGCGAAGAACAATATGTGAAAAGCTCGTAGGCAATGGATCAGTGATGGCTAATTATGCCGGATGCGATTCCCCATGTAATAGCTATAACATAGGGTGACATAGAACTAGCTCCAGTTCATCAATGTAATTTAGGCATGTATTCCGTAAATAGTCATATGTGCTTATGGAAAAGAACTTGCATGACATCTTTTGTCCTACCCTCCCATGGCAGCGGGGTCCTACTGGAAACTAAAGGATATTAAGGCCTCCTTTTAATAGAGAACCGGAACAAAGCATTATCACATAGTGAATACATGAACTCCTCAAACTACGGTCATCACCGAGAAGTATCCCAATTATTGTCACTTCGGGGTTGTCGGATCATAACACATAATAGGTGACTATAGACTTGCAAGATAGGATCAAGAACACACATATATTCATGAAAACATAATAGGTTCAGATCTTAAATCATGGCACTTGGGCCCTAGTGACAAGCTTTAAGCATAGCAAAGTCATAGCAACATCAATCTCAGAACATAGTGGATACTAGGGATCAAACCCTAACAAAACTAACTTGATTACATGGTAAATCTCATCCAACCCATCACTGTCCAGCAAGCCTACGATGGAATTACTCACGCACGGCGGTGAGCATCATGAAATTGATGATGGAGGATGGTTGATGATGATGACGGTGATGAATCCCCCTCTCCGGAGCCCCGAACAGACTCCAGATCAGCCCTCCTGAGAGAGATTAGGGCTTGGCGGCGGCTCCGTGTCGTAAAACGCGATGAAACTTTTTCTCTAATTTTTTCTCCCAGAACGTGAATATATGGAGTTGGAGTTGAGGTCGGTGGAGGTCCAGGGGGCCCACGCGATAGGGGGCGCGCCTAGGGGGAGGGGGTGCGCCCCCCTGTCTCGTGGACAGGGTGTGGGCCCCCTGGTCTTGATTCTTTCACCAATATTTTTATATTTTCCAAAAAGTGCCTCCGTGGATTTTCAGGACATTCCGAGAACTTTTCTTTTCTACACATAAAACAACATCATGGCAGTTCTGCTGAAAACAACGTCAGTCCGGGTTAGTTTTATTCAAATCATGCAAGTTAGAGTCCAAAACAAGGGCAAAAGTGTTTGGAAAAGTAGATATGTTGGAGACGTATCACGCCACCCCCGGAGCCCAAGGCACCGCCAGCCAGCCCCGCCCCTGGAGCCCGCCCCGTCGCCGGCCCGCCCGCCCAATGGACCCAGGCCAGGGCGGCCGCCCTGCCCCGCCCCATCGCCAGAGCGGCGCCGCCCCGCCCCGCCGCCAGAGCTGCACCGCACCCCCTCCCCCGCCCTTCCTTCTGTTTTTTCTGTTTTTTAAGAATAAACAAGAAAGATGGAAAAAAAGTAAAAGAAGAAGAGGAAGAAGAAGAAGAAGAAAGAAGAAGAAGAAGAAGAAGAAGAAGAAGAATGAAAAGTAGAAAAAGAGGGTCACCAAGGGTCGAGGGTCACCGAGGGTCGAGGGGTCGAGGATCGAGGGGAAAAGGAGTCGAGGGTCGAGGGGTCGAGGATCGAGGTGTCGAGGGTTTGAGGGTCGAGGGGAAAAGGGGTCGATGGTCGAGGGTCGCCGAGGGGTCAAGGATTTGCCATCCCGACCCCGAAACCCCGACCCCCTGACCCCGAAACCCTGACCCCGACACGACACCCCGTCACCCCGACCCCGACACAGCACCCTGACCCTGACACGGCACCCCCGACCCCGACACGACACCCCGAAAACCCCGGCCCCCGACACCTCCCAAAAAGGTGCTCTTCGGCCTTCCAGAGGCTGTCGGGGTCATATATTTGTGGATTATGAGTTAGCTTATATATTTTTTGATTTTGTTATAAAAAAACATCATATTTGTGTTGATCAGGTGCAGGTTGTTCGAGACTACTACGCCTCGACTAACATTAAGAGGTCCAAGACGAAGTGCCGAGGCAAGTTTCTGAGTAAGGAGAAGCACATGAAGGTAATTACCTATTCTTAAGCCATGTACTTAGTTTCCTTGATTTGATTCGTACGCATATTGCTGAAATTTCTCTTGACTAACTTACGTGCCCCCGAGATGGTGTGTGGATAGGATGGACAGTTGGGAGGCGTTGGTGGATGAGTGGTGCTCTCCCCAATGGCTAGCTGTCCACAACAAGGCCAAGTATAAGCGTGCCCAAATGCAAGGTGTGCCACACCATCAAGGGAGATCCAACTTATTTGAGTACGGGGATAACTGGGTATGTGGTTTGCTTCATGATTCATGCAATTTCATTCTTCATGCTAGCTTGAGCCCTTAACTAATATTTTGTTCCCCTCTTTTAGGCGCGACACAACAAGAAGGAGGTGCCAGGGGTGTTCAACCTCTATGCCATGGCCCATACTGCCCCGTACAAGAAGGCCAAGGCAATCTATGAGCCTGACCTCGATCATCCAGATAGCTTCACCAACATCTCCTCCCACCATAACCTCGTGAGGTACAGAGACAAGGGGAAGACGAGGAAAGGGGAGGACTTTAACCCGAGCCAGAGTCCTTTTGATTCAGAGCTAGTGATGATATCTGGTGGCGGGAGGTCCCATGGCTCGGTAGCCATTGTGGATGGACTGATACATTGTCCTAGAACTCTCCCGGAGATCAAGAAGCGCCAGACGAGCTCCGATCCTGAGACAAGGCCTCGTCCACGTCTAATGGAGCTCGCCATCGAGGCTAGGGCCTAGGAGCTTCCGGCGGAGGCAAACAGGCAAGCGACGGAGAGGGAGAGGGACATGGAGGAGAGGACAACTAGGCTGTTGGAGGAGGAGAGGAACCGGAACGACGCGTCTCACCGGGCCCTATACGAGCTCCTCATGATAAGTTTCTCTTGCATATTAGCCAAATCATGCACGTAATGTTCGTTTCATTACTAACTAATATGACTGGCTCGTGAAAACTAAATGTGCAGTCTGTGTGCCAGAGCAACGGTCAGACCCCTCCACCGATGCCCCAGATTGGTATAGCGCCCACGGTGAGTTTCATTTGAATGGTCATTAGTTACTAGTATTCACATTTGAGTTCCATCATGCGAACAAGACATTGCACATGATCTTTGGTGCAACATGCCTCCCGACAAGCATCGACCGATCCTTGTCCGTGTGCCACTAGCGCTACCCCGACTGGTCCTTCACCTCTGTGATGATGGTAAGTTTTCCCAAGTGTTTTGCTTAACAAATGCATACTTAGCTTAAGAAATGACCTATTTAGCTCCAAAATGACCTATACTTAACTTATTTTCCTCGAAAATGACATAATAACCTTACTTAGCTCTAAAATGACCTATACTTAGCTTATTTTCCTCGAAAATGACATAATAACCTTACTTAGCTCCAAAATGACATATTTTACCTAGGATAGCTATAAAATGATCTGTACTTAGCATTTTTTTCCTCCAAAATGACTTTATATGCTTAGTTAGCTAAAAATGGCATAACTACCTAGGATAGCTCAATAATGACCTGTACTTAGCTTAGCTAGTTCATTTATGACATAATTAGCTTACTTAGGTAAAAAAAATGGCATAATAACCTTGGTTTAGCTCCAAACTGTCATATACTTCGCTTATTTTCCTCGAAAATGACATAATAACTTTACCTAGCTCCAAAATGACCGATTTTAACTAGGATAGCTCTAAAATGACCTACACTTACCATTTTTACTCCAAAATGAATAAATATGCTTAGTCAGCTAAAAATTGCATAACTACCTAGGTTAGCTCAAAAATGACATATACTTGGCTTATTTAGTTCATTTATGACATACTTAGCATACTTAGGTAAAAAATGGCATAATAATCTTGGTTACCTCCAAAATGACATATACTTAGCTTATTTTCCTCGAAAATGACATAATAACCTTACTTAGCTCCAAAATGACCTATTTACCTAGGTTAGCTCTAAAATGACCTACACTTAGCATTTTTTCCTCCAAAATGACTTAATATGCTTAGTTAGCTAAAAATGGAATAATTACCTAGGTTACCTTAGTTAGAAGAAGAAGTTAAAGAAGAGGAGAAAAAGAAAGAGAAGAAAAATTCTTCTTCTTCTTCTTCTTCTTCTTCTTCTAACTTTCTTCTTTCCCAATTTGCAGATTTGCTTTAGATCGCGGAAGCTTGCGTTGATGGAGTCTACTCTTCTCCTTGTCCTTCCTTTTTTTTGATTTTGTAGGATGAACAATGTGAAACTTGCTACCTATATATGTATGGATGGATGAAACCATTGCATGCTTGTTGTTGGATATGTTGGCTATATATATGTTGGATATGGACTTGCGATTTGGTATGTATATGTGTTGGATGATCATATCCAGGGATATGTATGCTTGTTGAAAGTATTTTCAAATATATATATATGTATGTATGTATGTATGTGTGTGTGTGTGTGAAATTGATTGAATTTAAGAAAAAATATAATAAATAGGGGCAATACAGGCACTTTGTCGTCTGCCAGCGGACGGCAAAGCTGCCATGTGACAGCTACCTATGCAACCTAGGGGCACTGGGATGGCCTATTTGGTTGCTTTGCCGTCTGCTGGCAGACGGCAAAGACCTTTGCACCTTTGCCGTCTGCCAGCAGACGACATAGCAAGCCACATGTCAGCTACCTGGGGCACCTGGGGGCTGGCCTATTTGGGCACTTTGCCGTCTGCTGGCCTATTTGTATCACCATCTCTTCGCCGAACTAGTGCACCTATACAATTTACCATTGTATTGGGTGTGTTGGGGACACAAGAGACGCTTTGTTATTTGGTTGCAGGGTTGTTTGAGAGAGACCATGTTCATCCTACGCCTCCCACGGATTGATAAACCCTAGGTCATCCACTTGAGGTAAAATTGCTATTGTCCTAGAAAACTCTGCACTTGGAGGCCCAACACGAGTCTACAAGAAGAAGGTTGTGTAGTAGACAACAAGCTCTTTTCTAGCGCCATTGCCGGGGAGGTTAGTCCTTGAAGGTATATCTTTAGATCTTGCAATTGAATATTTTAGATTCTTGTTTTATCACTAGTTTTGTCTATAAAAAAGAAAATTACAAAAAAAATGGAATTGAGGTTGCCTCATATGCTTCATCTTTTTAATGTCTTTCGTGAAAATGATGGAAAGGAAAATTGTGCTCAATTGCTAGAAGAAGAAATTAATAAAATGTTTGGCACTAAATATTTGAATGATGAACATGATTGCAATGTTTTTAGTATGAATTCTTTGAATATCCATGATGTTAATGATATGCAAAGCTACAAGCTTGGGTATGCTATGTTTGATGAAGATGATATTTTTAGTCCCCCAAGTTTCGATGAGAAAATTTATTATGATGATAGCACGCCTCCTATTTATGATAATTATGTTGATGAAAGTGGGTTTGTAAGAGTGTCAACTCTAGGTAATAATGATCCCATTATTTTGGAGGGCATTGAATATTATTGTGATAATTATGAAAGTGGATTTGGAGAGGTCATGACTTCATTTAGTGATGAATCCACTATTTTGGAACAGGTTCAAATGAGTATGATAAAAAAGTTTCTATATATGGTGATTATTGTGATGACATGTATGCCATAAAGAATAATGATAAACATGAAACTTCTCATCATGATTTTAATTTTAAATTGGATTATTCCAATCAAGTATCACATGATAGCTATTTTGTTGAGTTTACTCCCACTACTATTCATGAGAATAAATTTGCTTATGTGGAGAGTAGTAAATTTTCTATGCTTGTGGATCATGAAAAGAATGCTTTATGTGATAGTTATATTGTTTAATTCATTCATGATGCTACTGAAAATTACTATGAGAGAGGAACATATGCTTTTACATATTACAATAATATCAAGTTTCCTTTCTATGTGTTGAAAATCTTGAAGTTATGTTTGTTTTACCTTCCTATGCTAGTTGATTCATGTTACCATAAATTGTTTGCTCAGAAAATCCCTATGCATAGGAAGTGGGTTAGGATTAAATATGCTAGTCATATGCTTCATGATGCTCCCCTTGTGTTTCAATTCTTATCTTCTATGCAAGCATCATTGAAATCATCATGCCTAGCTAAAAGGCATTGAAGAAAAGCGCTTGTTGGGAGGAAACCCAATCTTATTTTGTGTTTTTTGTTTTTGCTTCTATTATTGAATAAATATACAATATTAATTCTGTAGTAATTGTGTTTTAGTGTTTTAATTAGTGTTTAAGCAAAGTAAGACCTTTGGGATGATCTATGGTGATAGTTGATTTGATCTTGCTGAAAAATAGAAACTTTTGCACCCAATAAAATAATTTTATAAATTCACAGAAACGTACTTTTGATCTGATTCTTTTTGCAAAATATCTATATACAAATTTTCTACGTTGTCCTAATTTTTCAGAAATTTTGGAGTTACATAAGTATGGAAAGTTTCTAGATTACTACAGACTGTTCTGTTTTTGACAGATTCTGTTTTCATTGTGTTGTTTGCTTATTTTGATGAATCTATGGGTAGTATCAGAGGGTATGAACCATGGAGAAGTTGGAATACAGTAGATATAACACCAATATAAATTCAGAATGAGTTCACAACATTACCTAAGTGGTGATTTGCTTTATTATACTAATGGAGCTTACGAGTTTTCTATTGAGTTTTGTGTTGTGAAGTTTTCAAGTTTTGGGTGAAGTTTCGATGGAATACGGAATAAGGAGTGGCAATAGCATAAGCTTGGGGATTCCCAAGGCACCCCAAGGTAATATCCAAGGACAACCAAGCATCTAAGCTTGGGGATGCCCCGGATGACATCCCCTCTTTCATCTTCGTCTATCGGTAAATTTACTTGAGGCTATATTTTTATTCACCACATGATATGTGTTTTGCTTGGAGCATCTTGTATGATATGAGTCTTTGATTTTATTTTGCCACAATCATCTTTGATGTACACACCTTTTGAGAGGGACACACATTAATCGTGAATTTATTAGAATGCCCTATGTGCTTCACTTATATCTTTTGAGCTGGGCAATTTGCTTTAGTACTTCACTTATATCTTTTTAGAGCACGGCGGTGGCTTTATCACACCCACACTTCTTAATCGAGCAAGTTCAGCAATTCAACAGAGCTAGCTGGCCTAAACATTACACTAACAAATTAAAGACCGACGCTCTTAATTAAACAAAACAAAGAGTACTACTATGGCTGGTGCTCGTTGATCTCCGCCGCCTCCTCCATGTCCAGCTCACGCCTGATGGTCGACCGGGGAAGGGGCTCCATGGCATCCATTGCACCATACTTGGCAAGCATCTCGCCATCTACGTCCGCCATCTCTTTGAAAAGGCCGCCATGAGCTGGGCATGGGCGGCCGCCATTTTGGCTTTGACGGGCTCCTTCGTGGCAAGGTATGCCACGCAGGAATGGACGGCTACTCGAACGCTCTCGGTGATTGCCAACTCTTCGGCCGTGGGTTGCCGACCGTTGTCGGAGAAGCTTCTTTCGATTTGTGCGGTGACCGCCACGAGCTGGGCGTGGGCAGCCTCGACATGGTCCTGGGCGGCCTCCGTCAGGGCTAAGGTGGCCGCTACGGAACGGACAACTGCTGTGCCGCTCTCGCTAGTTGCTATCCTGAGGGATGTTGCTGCCGCCGCCTGAGAAGCAACAACGGTCGTTTGGGCTGCCTTGGTCACCCGGTCGCGGATTCTGGTCGCCCTCACGAAGTTTGTTAGCACGCGCCTGGCGGCTGCGGCCGCGCTCTCGCTGGAGTGGGCCGCCGAAGTTGCCCTTGGGACGCGGTTCCACGTCCCCATCTTTCACCAGCGACGATTGAACAGTGAAATGATATTTGGGGAGCGAGCTAGTGTGCTTGACATGCAAGTTGTGGATTGTAGCCGACGAACCTTCTCGCGTAAGCCATAGGCGTCCTACACACCAACGGTGCTCCAGGATATTTTGTATTGCATCTCACATGGTTGGTGATAATAAACTGTGTGGGATCTACTTGATTTTTCATATTGATTTGAATTACATAATGGGGTCACAGCTCCAAAGGATGGTGTTTGAATTGCTAGAACTTCTATCTATAGTGGACATGCAACTATAGGTGTGTCGTCAATTTTTTTGAAATTATTCAGGATTCGTTTGGACATTTTTATATGGTAACTTGGTTTTCTAGGCATTTTAGGTGCACAATTCAAAATTAAACCACATGCACATGCTCCGGTGCACCAGAATGGGTTATAAAATGATATATGTGTCCATGGGTTGATGCTTACGTCCCATTCAAGAAATGGGGATGAATTTCAAACACCACAACACCGTGGCTCTCCGGCAAACATTGAGGTGCTTGCTTTTGTACTTCTAGTAAATACAAAACTCGTCTGAAATTCATGAACCTTGGCATGCTATCATGGAACGGCATCAAGATGCTGGGGTAAAATAATATTGTCCCGTTTGGGCCAGGTTATGGTATAAGCTTCTCGCAAACCAGAAATTCTCTCACAACAAGCATGATGGTTTCGGTAGGGAACGTGCCACCTTGGGGGACGAAACGATATTTGTTGCATCTTCTTACTTTAAAATATTTTCTCGTGTCAACATATAACAACATGAGTGTTTGCAATTTTTTGGGATATTTTGGGGTTCGCGTGGACATTTTTATACATTAACTGAGTTTTCTATGCATTCATCTGCATAATTCAAATTTGAACTACATGCACATGCTCCAGTGCATATAAACGGGTTGAAAAATCAAATGTGTGTCCTTGGTTACAACATTAGGTCCCATGCAAGAAATGGGAATGAATGTCAAACACCTTTGCCACCGTCGCTCGATCGTTAACATTGAGATACATGGTTTTAAAATTCTAGTAAATCTAAAACTCGTTTGAAATTCATGAAACTTGACATGCTATCATGGAATGGTAGCAACATGTAGTGGTAAAAATATTTTACCATTTGGGGCAGGTTGGGGTATAAGCTTCTCACAAACCAGAGCTTCTCACAACAAGCCTCATGGTTACGGTAGGGAATGTTTCATCTTTCTGGACGAAACGATATCCGTTGCCTCTTCTTGATTTCCATTTTTGCTCTAGTGTCAACATATAGAACAACAGGAGTGTTGTGTTAAATTTTGAAAAATTTCGGGGTTTGTTAGGACATTTTTATGCATTAATTGACCTTTCAATGCATTTATGTACATAATTCAAATTTGAACTACATGCACATGCTCTAATGCATATAAATTGGTTGGAAATTCAAATTTGTCTCCTTGGATGCATGCTTAGGTCCCATGCAAGAAATGGGAATGAATGTCAAACAGCCTGCCACCATCACTCGGCCACAAACATTGAGATTTAAATTCTAGTAAATCCAAAACTCGTTTGTAATTCATGAAACATGGCATGCTATCATGGAGCAGCATCAACATGCCGTGATATTTTTTTGTCCCATTTGGGGCAGGTTTGGGTATAAGCTTCTCACAAACGAGAGCTTCTCACAACAAGCCTGATGGTTTCAGTAGGGAACGTTTCACCTTTCTGGACGAAACGATGGCCGTTGCCTCTTCTTGATTTAATTTTTTTTCTCTAGTGTCAACATAGAACAACATGAGTGTTGTGTTAAATTTAGGAATTTTGGGGGCTCATTAGCACATTTCTTATGCATTAATTGAGTTTTCAATGCATTTATGTGCATATTTCAAATTTGAACTACATGCACATGCTCTAATGCATATAAATTGGTTGAAAATTCAAATATGTGTCCTTGATTGCATGCTTAGGTCCCATGCAAGAAATGAGAATGAATGTTAAACACCCTGCCGCCGTCACTCGATCGCAAACATTGAGATACCTGGTTTTTAAATTCTAGTAAATCCAAAACACGTCTGAAATTCATGAAACCTGGCATACTATCATGGAATGGCAGCCGACATGCCATGGTAATTTTTTTTGTCCCATTTGGGGCAGGTTTGGGTATAAGCTTCTCACAAACCAGAGCTTCTCACAACAAGCTTGATGATTTCGGTAGGGAATGTGCCACCTTTGGGGACGAAATGATACTTGTTGCCTGTTATTGCTTTCAAAAAATTTCTAGTGTAAACATAGAACAATAGGAGTGTTGTGTTCAATTTTGGAATTTTTGGGGTTCGTTTGGACATTTTTATATACTAACTGGGTTTTCTAGGCATTTTATGTGCATAATTCAAATTTGAACTACATGCACAAGCTCGAGTGCATATAAGTTGGTTGAAAAATCAAATCTGTGTCCTTGGGTGCATTCTTAGGTCCCATGCAAGAAATGGGAATGAATTTCAAACACCAGCACTATTGACTGTCGGCAAAATGTTGAGATACTTTGTTTTTAAATTCTAGTAAATCCAAAACTCGTCTGAAATTCATGTAACTTGGCATGCTATCATGGAATGGCACCCGACATGCTATGGTAATTTCCGTGTCTATTTTGAGAGAAGGTGCAGTCGAATAACAGTCAACAAAGGCATTTTGAAACAACTAGCTGCCACTCTAACATCACAAACGTTTTAGATAGAACACCCGTATGTACACTGACTGCTTCCCTAGTAAGCCAATGGAAAATGTGCCGAGTAGGATTTGTGCAGCTCTTCATCGCAAACATTTTAGATAGAACACCTGTATGCAAAGTGAGAGCTATGGTCTTCCGCAGTAAGCCAAGGGAAAATTCATTGCGTAGGATTTGTGCATCTCTTCAACGCAAATGGTTCAGATTGAATAAGGTATGCAAAGCGAGACTTCGACGCTACGCCAAGAGAAAATTTGCCAAGAAGGATTTCTACCTCCCTTCAACGCAAACGGTTTTTTCGGATGACCCGTGTGCAACCACGTACAGACAATTTTGTAAGATTTACATCTATCATATTGGGTATATTGCCATTTGTCAAACTGGAAAGATTGACATTTGTTGATCTAGTAACATTGCCATTTGTCAACCCTTGTAACACTGCGATTTGTCAAAATATGTAGCTAAAAATCACTAGCACTATCTAATTTTTGCAACTAAAATTCAGTAATTAAGCATAGATTTCATTCATAGATTAAGCATTCATGCTTAATTTATACAAACAGTTCAACTTTACAGCAAAACCGACCAAACTTTTCCCCAATTGTTGCCAACCATGTACTGAAATAGCTAGTTCAACTATATATACTAGCTAATTTTAAGTACGTTGTACAGTTTCACCATATCTATAGTCAGATGAACTGAACAAAATAGCCCCTAAATACTACTACGAAGGGGCTTTGTACTACTTCCGGCAACCTCTCCTCTGCCGAGCACGCTCAGTAAGAGGAAGAGGAGGAGGAGGCTACTAACGAACTGGACAACCGCAATACGGTGCCTGCCCCTGTCGCACCTTCAGTGACGCTCAACTCGAACGCCCTCTACCGCTCTAGACGACCCCTCTCAAAGCGGTGGTTCTCCTCGTAGATCTCCTGATTCCTTGCCTCTGCGTCGCCGTGTGCCGCGGCCACAACGGTGGTAAGGCTCTTTGCGTGCTCAATGAGGCGCTCCTCCTCCTCCTGCAGGAACTCGATGTAGCATGCAAGGTCGCTGCCGCATGTGCGGGCCTCCACGTCCGCCTCCCTCCTGTGGGCGGCGGTGGCGGAGTGGGTGATGATGCCGGCGGTCGATGGTGGGCTAGCAGCCACGGCGGACGACGATGGGGTGCCGACCACGACCACCACCTCCCACCTTCGGGCTGTGGTGGCGAAGTGGGTGATGGCCATGGTGGCCAGCAATGGGGTGATGGCCACGGCAGTGAAGCGGGTGATGGCCTTGGCTTTCGACGGATGTGTGGCGGCAATGGCGGCCGGCAACAGTTGCCGACGGGCACCGGCGGCCGAGCGTGTGGTGCGTGTTCCACGCACACCCAACTAGGACACCGCGCGCACTATACTACATCGGGGACTGTGCCGCCGCCGCGGTGTAGCCTCCCAGCTGGAGCTGTGCTCTGATGACGGCGGAGTGGCTGAGCGACGACGATGGTCCGGTGCCATTGCCGATTTTGGGAGAAGCAGACGAGATAAGCTACAGGGAGGGAGGGGAAAATGCGACGCAAGACTCGCCGGCCATGAGGGTTTATATAGTAGGCTGATAAGCATTGGGATTTTTGGGGATTTTACCGAGTCAGGAGGGAAGCTTGCGCGGGAACCTGCGTGGTTGCACGGGAACGGGCTCAACACCGTTTGGCCAAAAGAACGCCCCCGCGCGCTGCTCAAGCTTGCGCTCAAACGTCTGCGGCAGCGGGATGACAAGACGTGCGAGAGAAGGACGAAAGGACACGTACACATGATGAGATGAACACGGACCTGTTTGCCGCGTATCACACACATCTTGTTATATTGAACCGTTTATGTTCGCTTGTCTCAACACAAACAGTTCATCCAAGTGAACCGCATGATGTATATCGCACACACCTGGTTCTGGCTAACCGTTTCTTTTGTGTTGCCTAATGAAAAACAGTTCATCCTAGTGAACTGTATGCTATGTATCGCACACGCCTTCATCTGGTTGCCTGTTTCGTTTGTACTCCTCATCGCAAACAGTTAATTAAACTGAACCGTATGCCCTGCATCGCACATGTAACTAAAATCTGAACCGTGTTTGATGCACCCGTCATCGCAAACGTTTTGGACATTTTTGACGGTTCTCTGACACCACCATTTGCGATTATTGCATCGCACACAGTTTCTCGAAGGGTCTCTCATCGTAGTGTCATGTTAGCAGCATCCTGCACTAGTGGGAGAACGCTATGCATGAAGAGCTACACAATTTTGAGAGGAATCAAGTGTGGACATTGGTTGAAAAGCCAAACGACAACCAAAATGTCATTGGAACCAAATGGGTGTTTGGGGATGGACAAGTTGTATGCAACAAGGCCCGTCTTGTTGCCCAAGGCTACACTCAAGTCAAAGGTATGGACTATGGTGAGACATATGCCCCCGTTGCTATACTTGAGTCCATACGCATCTTACTTGCTTATGCCAATCACCATGATATCACTTTGTACCAAACGGACATTAAAAGTGCTTTTCTAAATGGTGAAATTGAGGAGGAATTTTATGTTAAACAACCTCCCGGCTTTGTTAATCCTAAGAAACCTGATCATGTTTACAAACTTCACAAAGCTCTTTATGGTCTTAAACAAGCTCCTAGAGCATGGCATAAATGCTTGACCAAGTTTCTTATTGAAAAAGGCTTTGAAATTGGGAAGATTGATTCTACACTTTTTACTAAAAGGGTTAATGGTGAATTATTTGTGTGCCAAATTTATGTGGATGATATCATATTTGGTTCAACTAACCCTCATTTTAGTGAAAAGTTTGGAAGGCTAATGTCGAAGAAGTTTGAGATGTCTATGATGAGTGAACCCAAATTCTTTCTTGGTTTGCAAATCAAGCAAACTAAGGAAGGTACCTTTGTTTCTCAAACAAAGTATACCAAGGACCTTTTCAAGAAGTTCAACATGCAAGAAAGCAAAGGTATGAAAACACCCATGCCTACTAGTGGACATCTTGACTTGACTAAGGATGGCAAACCGGTTGACCAAAAAGTTTACCGCTCTATGATTGGTTCATTGTTATATCTATGTGCCTCCCGTCCCGATATTATGCTAAGTGTGTGCATGTGTGCACGATATCAAGTGGTCCCTAAAGAATGTCATCTTAAGGTCGTGAAAAGGATGGTGAGATACTTAATTCATACACCACATTTTGGCATTTGGTATCCTAAGAGGTATTCTTTTGATCTTGTTGGCTACTCCGACTCAGACTATGCCGGTGGCAAGGTTGATAGAAAGTCCCCTTCAGGTACTTGTCAATTTGTTGGTAGATCTCTTATGTCTTGGTCCTCCAAGAAACAAAACTCTATCCTTATCCACCGCCGAAGTAGAATACATTGTCGCCGGATCATGTTGCGCTCAATTACTTTGGATGACCCAAACCCTTAAGGATTATGGGATATATGTGAAACATGTTCCATTGCTTTGTGATAATGAAAGTGCTATTAATATTGTTCACAATCCCATGCAACATTCTCAAACTAAGAATATTGAAGTTCGTCATCATCTCATTCGAGATCATGTTGCTAAAGGAGACATCAATCTTAAGCATGTTCGTACCGATAAGCAATTGGCGGATATATTCACCAAACCGCTTGATGAGAAAGTACTTTTTTCGTTTGAGAGGTGAATTAAATATCATTGATGCCTCAAAATTGGAGTAGAAACTCCATTTGGATACATGCAAGGCATGAGCCTTTTGTGACTAATCCTTGATACTTCTCTTATGATGATGATCATATATCTTGGATCTATACTTGTACCCTTGCATGTTATCTAACCCTTGTAGGTACGTGCATGAATCCAAATCCATGAGATTGCAAGCCACTCACATCTTGAGCAATCTCTACATCACCAAGTTCCTACTATATGGATGTTGAATACAAGGAAGCATGAATCCACTCAACTTATCCTTTGACAATTTCTATATATCAAATTTCATTTGGTATCAAGCTTCATGATTGTCATTTTGGATACACAAGTGCTCTTCCTTTCAAGACTAACCCATGTAGGAAGATGAATTAAAACTATAAGTGGGGCTCCCAACTCTTGATGGACTACATCAATCTTGAGCATCCAACACAAGTTCGACTATATGACCAAGATCAACACCACCCAAAGGAATGTTATTCCATCTTAGAGAAGCTTTACTCCAAATCATGAGTCAAAGCAACTCAACAAGATGTGAACACATCAAAATGCTTAAACGAAAAGTGGTAACCCCATTTTGAGCTTAAACGATGAGTATGACCTACGATCAAGTGTTATCACTTAACTCCTCAGTTAATATACTCTAACATAGGTGAATTTGTTGCCGTCCCCTTCTAGATGAAGTTCTCTAGTGTTTATTTGTTTTCTCCCTTGTGTTCTTGCATATGGTTCTTGCTAGCTTGTTCCCCTTATCTAGATCTCTTTCCTTTGTATGTTGTTCTCTGTATTTTCTGCATCTAATTCATTGCAAATCCTTGTGAGATTTAGTTTGCCAAGTGAGCTGAGTTGACAATTTTTTTCCTCTACATTGAACTCGACCTCACCGATCCAAGCCTATCGGCTAGACTGAACTACAAGAATATCTTGTAGATAGTTCATCGGTACAACCGACATGGACTAACCCGATATGACCGATACGCATCATCTATGACACTGCCAACTCGGTGTCACCGATGAAAACGGATCGGCGTTACCGATTTCATTGATGATAAAACATTTTGCCATTGCATAGTTTGTTTCTTCTCCAGCTTCACTCAATGATTCTTATCCTCTACTCGCAGCCCAATCTACATGCTGCTTTGTAGTGTGTCTCAAGGACCAAACCTATTTGACTCATGCTGCAGAAGTTCCCTTCTTGGAAATTGATGTCAAAGGGGGAGAGAGAGCACATCAAAGCCTATCATATGGGAAAGAGAACACATCTTAGCTCCTTCAGATGCTTGTTAACAAAAGAGGAGAGAAGTCACATGTCTTTAAGAGGGGAAAGACATGTCAATGTATGGTTGTTTGCACCAGTTCATGCTCTGATTTTCTCTTACCCTACCTTTTCCCATTATCCAATATCAGATTTAGGGGGAGAAAGAGTCCATATCTAGGGAAGAAAATCTCTGGAATTCATTGCATATCTTTAAATTTTTGGGGACATGTCTATATCTAAATGAAGTACTAAGTACTCACAGATTACATGTCATCCCAGTCTTGGTACTCTTGTGGTTTCCTGAAATTGCTTTAATTAGAATGTTCATGTGTTATTTAACCCTATTTTCTCAAGTTCATCTCTTCCAAAGCCAGCTCAAGACCACAAGGTAAGTATATGCATCACACTCATGTGCATGATGATCTCTTGCTGATGTACTTATCGTTTGCAAGAAGGATTCATGAACATGAAGGTACACTTCCTTTTATCTACATCATCTGCTCTCATGCGTATAGCCAAGATCCATGTAACTCATTGCTTGCTCTGACATGCTTATGCGCATTCACATGTTTTTATATTCTATCTTTACATGATTGCATACATGTAGGGGGAGCCTATACATGTTACATGTCTTTCCAAAGCTTTACTTGTTACTCTTCATATCTTTTCATCTGAAGCTTTGATGTATGATGTCATCAATTACCAAAAAGGGGGAGACTGAAAGCACAAGTGCTCCCTGGGTAATTTTGGTAATTAATGTCAACATATCTCTTGTTAGACTAATACCTTTACCTAGTGTATTTCTGATCAGTTCAATAATGGTATGGCAAGGACAAGAGGATGTGGAACTCCTTCAAAGTGCTAAGGACAAAGATTGGCAAAAGCTCAAGACTCTTCATTTTCCATTTTAGTGATCCAAGATCACACTGAGTCCATAGGAAAGCCAATACTATTAAAAGGGGATGAGTGTTGCTGAAAGCACAGGTGCTCCCTGGGTGATTTTGGTAATTAATGTCAACATATCTCTTGTTGGACTAATACTTCTACCTAGTATATTTTAGATAAGTTCAACATTGGAGTGGCATGGACATGGACAAGAGGATGTGGAACCCCTTCAAGATGCTAAGGACAAACATTGGCAGAAGCTCAAGACTCTACATTTCATTTTAGTGATCCAAGATCACATTGAGTCAATAGGAAAGCCAATACTATTAAAAGGGGATGGAGTGTTGCTTAATGGCTTGCTTGCTCAAAGTGCTTTGTGATAAGCTCCATAAATCCTCAAAAACTTTCTGATATCAACAAATGTCCTAAACCTAAAAGTCAAACTCGGCCCCGCCGATTTGATCTATCCGGCGGCATCGAGTTTCATTTGACATAGCCACTGCCAAACCCTAATCCATTAAGTCTCACCGATGGGATCTCGGTCTCACCGAGATGGGCTTGCAAATTCTCTGTGACCTGTTGCAACAATTTTGGTCTCACCGAGTTTGTGCAATCGGTCCCACCGAGTTTGCTTGACCAATTCACTATTTTCTTATTACCAAAATCGGTCTCACCGAGTTTGTGTAATCGGTCAAACCGAGTTGAGGTTTTACCCTAACCCTTGCACATCGGTCCCACCGAGCTGACCTTGTCGGTCCCACTGAAAACTCTAACGTTCATAATTTGACCTGCATCGGTCTGACCGAGTTTTACCATTCGGTATCACCGAGTTTGGGAATCTGTGTGTAACAACTAGATTTTGTGTGGAGGCTATATATACCCCTCCACCCCTTCTTCATTCTCGAGGAAAGCCATCAAAACGTGCCTACTCTTCCACTACTCATTTTCTGAGAGAGAACCACCTACTCATGTGTTGAGACCAAGATATTCCATTCCAACCATAAGAATCTTGATCTCTAGCCTTCCCCAAATTGATTTCCACTCAAATCATCTTTCCACCATAGCCAAGTCTGTGTGAGAGAGTTGAGTGTTGGGGAGACTATCATTTGAAGCACAAGAGCAAGGAGTTCATCATCAACACACCATTTATTACCTTTTGGAGAGTGGTGTCTCCTAGATTGGTTAGGTGTCACTTGGGAGCCTCCATCAAGATTGTGGAGTTGAACCAAGGAGTTTGTAAGGGCAAGGAGATCGCCTACTTCGTGAAGATCTACCCAAGTGAGGCAATTCCTTCGTGGGCGATGGCCATGGTGGGATAGACAAGGTTGCTTCTTCATTGACCCTTCATGGGTGGAGCCCTCCATGGACTCGCGTAACCGTTACCCTTCATGGGTTGAAGTCTCCACCAACGTGGATGTACGATAGCACCACCTATCGGAACCACGCCAAAAATCTCCGTGTCTCCAATTGCGTTTGCACACTCCAATCCCATCCCTTTACTTTCTTTCAAGTTGCATGCTTTATTTTCCACTGCTCATATACTCTTTTCATGCTTGCTTGAATTGTATTGTAAATGCTTGAAATTGTGTCAATTTTGAACCTCAACTTGAAAAACTTAAAAACTGCCACCTTTATTTGTTGAGGGTCTAATCACCCCCCTATATACACCTCTTCCCGATCCTTTCAATTGGTATCAGAGTTTTGGTCTCCATTGCTTTGGTTTAATCACCATTGGAGGAAGATGTATGACTCTACGATTGGGAGTATTAGACGTAGAGTGCCTATGTTTGATGGAGAGTTCTTTAGTGAGTGGAAAAATGAGATGCTTGCAATTTTTCATGAATATCACTTGAACAAGTACATTACTACTCCTTGTGAACCCCTTGTTGACCCCTTGCATCCAACCCATGATGAGTCTCTTGACATGATTCACAATCTTAGAACTATCAACCTTGTCACTAGAGGTTTGCCTAGAAATTTGATTGGTCACTTGCCAAATCTTGATTGTGCTTATACTATATGGAGATTTCTTGAGGAACGATTTCCGGACTATTCCTTGAAAAACTTAGATGAGATTCTTCATAAGTCTATTGCTTTGAATAAAATGAATGCCAATGATCCTAAGTTTGGAGATTGCTTATTTGAGCTTTCTAATCTTATGCGTGCCAAAGGAGATGTTGGAGTTATTAGCAATATCATTTCTGAAGCCATTAGAATTCATAGAGATGAACATTGTCAAAATCGTATATCTAATGAATCACTCTCTCTAGGAAATGATCACTTGCAAGATGAGGTTGAACACGGATACTATGATGAGGATGATGATAGTGATCTTGTTATTGAAGAGTCTATGAGACACTTTGGTCTTATGGCTAACCTTCATGGCTACATGGCTGGAGGAAAGGAATGTGTCCTTGATAGTGGATGTACCGATCACATGACCGGAGACAAGGATATGTTTCATGAGCTTGCTAAAAATGCCGGCCCTCGAAAGTATGTCACTTTCGGTGATAACTCAAAGGGTAAGGTGGTTGGTCTCGGTAAGGTGGCCATCTCACATGACAGCTCCATATAAAATGTTATGCTCGTTGAATCTCTTGGCTATAATCTACTTTCTGTATCTAGACTAGCTGACTTTGGTTTCAATGTCCTATTTACTGAAATAGATTGCCAAGTGTTTTGAAGACATAATCATAAAATGGTCTTTACCAGCATACATAGAGGCAATCTATGCATTGTTGATTTCACTAAAAAGGCTAAACTGATAACCCACAAGTATAGGAGATCACAACAGTTTTCAAGGGCAGAGTATTCAAACCAAATTTATAGATTCGGCACAAGGGGAGCCAAAGAATATTTGAAGGTATTAGCAGCTGAGTTGTCAATTCAACCACACCTTTAGATTAATTATCTGCAGCAAAGTGATCAATAGCACAGTAATATGATAGTTTTGATGATAGTAGTAGCAGCAAAAGTAATGGTAACAGTGATAACATTGATATTGTAGCAGTAACAATAGCAGTAGCAGTAGTAGTAACTTAGCAAGAACAATATATGATGAATTTGTAGGCATTGGACCGGTGACTCATTGGATGAAATTCATCATGAGACAGTTATAACCTAGGGCAATACGACACTAGCTCCAGTTCATAAATATAATGTAGGCATGTATTCCGTAAATAGTCATACGTGCTTATGGAAAGAACTTGCATGAAATCTTTTGTCCTACCCTCCCGTGGCAGCGGGGTCCTATTGGAAACTAAGGGATATTAAGGCATCCTTTTAATAGAGAACCGGAACAAAGCATTAGCACACGGTGAATACATGAACTCCTCAAACTACGGTCATCACCGGGAGTGGTCCCGATTTCTGTCACTCCGGGGTTGCCGGATCATAACGCGTAGTACACTACATGAAATATGTCAACTTGTGACCTTGACTATTGGTCACTGAAAGGTCATTGTTTTTCATTTCTGACCTTTTTGTGACCAAAAACAGAAGGTCAAAAGCTGGCGATCGTAAACTGAAATTAACGACCTTCTCTATGAGAAGGTCGTAGACGTTTATGACCCAAACAGAAGGTCGTTGAACCCATGACCTTTTGTTTTGGTCACTGGCTGTCTGCCTAGGCCACGTCGGATCCGACGTGGCAAAATTGCGACCAATTGAAAAGTTCGTTGATAAGATTCAGCCCGGTCCGATTAGGTGTTTTACATGGGCCGAGCCCAACAATTCAGCCTTTCTATATTTTTTTCCTATTAATTTTTGGTTGACTTCATGGGCCAAGCCCAACATTGCAGCCTTTTTATTTCCAGGGTGTGATCCTTTTTTAGACCATTTCTTTTTTGGGTCGCATCTATTTCTCAATTGGGCCTCAGCCTTTTTACAGTCCATTTCCTTAATTTTTAGTTTTTTCCCTATGAATATTACTTGGAAAATGCCCATTTTAGATGCCAAATACTATTAGGTCCCACTTGTCAGGTTATAATTTAAGACAACCCAGGTTTCAATTTCCACACAATTATTTAGTCAGAACAGCAAAGGAAAATTTTCAAACCACATGCCAATTTTGGCTAAGAGCACAATCTTTACATAATTCATTTCACCATTACATGTGATACTACCACAACATATAACTACTACAACTATACTCCTGACTTTTTCACTTTCACTTTCAGGCTGGAGCTTCTTAAGTGAGAGGAAACACCATTTCTGGATATGTTTGTACAGGCTGAATGAAGGCACCTACCAATAAATCAAAAGAGTTAGAAACAAAATAAAAACAAATATAGAAGGCAACTAGGGACTAAATCATGAAGCATCTCTACATATTCATTTTCAGAATGAGACATGCCATATGATTGCAATTTGGTACCAGAAATGACATCAAGAAATGCAAATAGATTTATGCACATAGTATCATGTTGTATCTCAGTTGTAAGAATACAAATTAACAAACAGATTCATGCACAAAAGCTTTTGATCAAGCAAACAACTAATTTATGCTCAAGTATCAATGGCACGTATGCTGAAGAGCAATGGTATGAACAATAATATCATTAGTATTAGCTTTGATGTGCATTTGTTTGTCAATTGCCATTACACAAAACAAGATATAATGTTTCCTTGGTGCAGAACATACATGTTTGGAAAGGACAGAACTGGTCGACTATGAAATAAATAGGGAAACACAAACAAAGATGACCCAGTAGGATACGAAGCAACTGGGCATTTTAACTGCTTAAAACTGGTTACGAGTTTGATAAGAAAAATATTAGTAGCGCCATTTCCTAATATAACCAGTGAACCACAATAGAGTGTAATTAATGGTGAGTGCTGGCAGTACTGAATGCAAAACATGCATGGTCTAATCGAAGATTAGCTGCAGCCACGACATCGATCAACCTTCATTCAGTTGAGAACAACCTTGTAAACTACTGAAATTAAAACATTCTGGAGCAGAAGCTTACTTGAAGGGCAAAGAACTCGGTGTTGAGGTTCTGGGAGTTCTACAGGATGTGCACCACTTGCATCCACATCTCACGGTTATTTTGCAGACCCCGCAGTATCAGATCAGTGGCGCTGCTCTGTAACAAAGCAACCCATTTTCAGTCAACATAAACCACAGAAGTAGTAACACAACAGCAGCGCTGCACACCCAGACCCATCTACGATAGCATGCAATCGGTTTCTAGGATGGAGAAGTAGAAACAATTGTTCAGAAAGGAAACACATTTGACTGAAGTACCAATTTTCAGAGTTTGTATAGCATCATGAATAGGCAACTGTAAATCATATGTTACCACACTAGAATGCTATCTAGAAAGAAAGATACAAGGTAGGTGCCTATCATTTTGCACATACACACACTAACAGAAACGAAACAAGCAGATTGGAAGGCTTGCTGCACATCCTGTGCAGGGGCATCACCGTAAACAAAATTGTAGACAAACTAGGGTGGTGCTATTCTGTAGCAAACAAAATTATTGGATCCATACAAAGTAAAGTAATTAGGCAGCCTTGAGGAACCCAAATCCATGGCTGCTAGATCGAATGAAACAAGGAGGGGAGAGGGGACGGAGGGGAGTTGGGTGGCTGGACGACGGCGTCGTGGATTTCGAGGTCCAGGTGGAAGAAGCCCTTGACGACAGCGACTGTGGTGGCTGGGTGCGCCCCTCCTGCTCTACCTCCTCGAGCAGGACAAGGCTGGCGACTACACTGTGAGGAGAAGTCCCTCCTCTCCTCTCGTGGCGTCGTCCTAGTCGCTTGCCGGCGTGGCCAACCTCATAGACGAGACAAGAAGGGGTCAGGGGAGAGAGAGAGAGAGAGAGAGAGAGAGAGAGAGAGAGAGAGAGAGAACAAGAGAGCAGAGGAAGAGGGGAGGCACGAGCATCATATCAGGTATTGCATAAGTACATGTTATCATATCAGGTATTGCATAAGGACATCTAGGGACATATATAAAGCATCAAATTAATATAATTCTTCCATTATCAGAAAAGACCATGAAACAGACATTATGAAACTAACTAAAATCTAATATAATAAGAATACAAAGTAAAAAGATTGTAAACTGAAGGAAATATTATAGTGTGGATAATGAATTCAGATAAAGGGGTGCATTGTTTCTCAAATCACATTTCTGTTGGTATATACAAATTTAGAATGGATCATCATATGAATAACCTAGAGATCTTTTATGCATCAAACAACATAACCATTAAACCAACATAATCTACCCAAACAAGGACAGTCTAACATCAGGTATTTCTACTTGTGATACGAGTGACAGATCAACACTAACAGTCTAAAATCAGTAAGTATAGTACTTTATAAACAAACGCTGCCCAGCAGGTACCCAGGTTTCGGGTAATCGAAGGCCTTTCATTTGCAATCCCCAGCTCAGGCAAAACATCAAGCGGGGACTTGACAGGCTTGTTGATGCAGTACTTCCCCAGCTGCGCCACATCGTCCACCTCCTGATGGCCTTCCTCTAGAAGCAGCACTTCCCGGTCAGTTCCTTTCACCTATCGACGACAACATACTAGCTTTGCTAAGAAATCACACCAAAAATCAAAGCAAACTATAACTGGGACCAACCAAATTTAGTGTGAAGGTAAAGGAACAACAGAACAAGCAACTCTATTAGCTTCATCAGTAGAACAACTTGAGTTACCATGGTCAAGTTAATGGAGAAACATGTTCCTTATGATTAAACTTGTACCATTGATAGGTTAGTAGGCCTTACAAGTGCAAGAACGATTTCTTAAACTAGGTCAAACTCTCGCTGTACATGTTTTGCAGTTTACCAGGGCCCCACAGAGGAAACCCATTCATCACATGAAGAGACACCCATAAGACTGAACTGTATGCACAAACTATATGGATTCATACTACCAAATTCAGCAATTTACGCATACAAGCTAGTGAATTTAACACTAACACACTGTGAGATGCGTAAAGTAGGCAACATAAGTTGAGAGCATGCAAGGAGACTCAATCTAAATGAAGCATCTACATGAATCATCGATTCATCTGCTATCGGAAACACCATCAAAGTGGCACATCACAGTCCCATAGCTGTCACGGTAGCTCAGCAGAAAATCAAACCCATAGAGTGGGGAATTTTCAGCCTTTTTTAAAATACTGAGCCACTAATAATCCACGGATGGAGATGGGAACCAAAGAATGAGAGAGATGGGGAAGGAGAAGAGGACGCACAGCAGAGGATCTGGAGGAAATTGAAGGGCTTCTCTTCCCCTTCCCCGCCACCACCGCCACCCATGTCTGCCCGCCGGCCGCCGAGAAACCTATGCCAAGGTCTGGAGGAAAACAGAAGGCAGCTGAAGTTATTTGCCTAGTTGCTGCGGAAATTTGCAGGGGAGAGAGGAGAGGAGAGGATTCACACCTGACTGAGGGGAGGGGGATAAGGAGCCGCTGGGGAGGTTCGCCGTCAGCTTCGTCACTGTCAGCTCTATCGCTGTCTAGATCTCGCTCTGCGCGTGTGGTAGGTGTGTTGCGAGTGAGGCTGTGGGTGGGGTGGGGGCGAGGGAGGGCGGAGAAGAACTAGGAGGTTGAGCCGCGTGTGGCGGCGCAGTAGATGTCGGAGAGGGGTCACCGGAGCCGTGCCGACAATGGAGGCGCCATCGCCCCCGAAACCGTAGTTACATGGAGGGTTAGGCGACTATGGGTGTGAGCGAGACGGAGGAAGGGGAGCGGCGAATCCCGCCGGGGAAGGGGATGGCTCGGGGTGGGTGGGAGAGAGAGGCGGCGACGGGATGGGGAAGGAGGGGGCGGCGACGGGGGGCCGTCGTCATCGATCTGGATCTGGGAGAGGGATTGGGGTGGGTGGCAGATCTAGAGTGAAAGAATGAAGGTGGGGGAGGGAAGAATGAGAGAAAGAATGGAGGCGGGGGTGGGTGGGTGGGTGGAAAATGTCCATGAGGACAGACCTAGGGTTTCGGCTCGGGTGGGTTTGGGCCGTTGGATCCGGAAGCATCCGATGGTGGTTGATGCATGATCCGCGTGATATGCCCATGGTCCAATCAGAACGCAAAAAACCATTTGATGACCTTATGACCATATAAATTGGTCATGTCGATTCAAGATAAAAAATTTCATTCCATTTCCAGTGCTCAAAATGAGTTTTTTGTGTGAAAGTCCTATCAAAGATTTGTTCAAATGATCTCATATTGTGCACAATGGTGCATCTTGGAATTCCAAACAATGTTGCCTAAGGGAGTTTTCATTTTCTTTGCACGGAAAATTCATTTTCCATTTTTCGAGTGCCCGAAAAGAGGTTTTTTTGTGAAGGACCTACCATATATTTGTTGCAAAATTGTACCAAATCAATTTTATAAAATACTAGGACATATTTGATGCACAATTGACCAAATGGTTGGGTGTAAAAAGTTTCGATCCACCTCTCGTGAAAAAGACAAATTTCCGCCAATTCAGTTGGAAGCGGGTCAAATTTGAACTGTAGCTACCTCGTAGTTTCCTCTTTATTTTTTCCAAAAATCATTTCTAGGTACAGAAGTATCTATTTAATCAGAGAAACACAAAAAATATTCCCATATTCAACCACTAGCTAGGAACGGTTATTCCCGCCATTTTGACCGCATTTTTAAACGGGCATAAAAAATTCAAAAAAATCAAAAAATTGGAAAACCTTCGCATTGTTTCATTATATTTGGCCAAGTTACCAGCAAAAATTATAAACTTTTAATACGGCAATTATTTTAAAAAAGTGTTCTTAGAAACAAGCTATCAAGTGTGAAGATTCATGGCTTTCAAGCCAAACGATCAATCTTATGGCCACATTCATGACATAGTTTGTTCAAATGATCTCATATTGTGCACAAGGGTGCATTTGGAATGGCAGACAATGTTGCCTAAGGAAGTTTTCATTTTCTTTGGACGAAAAATTCATTTTCCATTTTTCGAGTGCCCAAAATGAGTTTTTTTGTGAAGAATCTATAATATATTTGTTGCAAAATTGTACCAAATCAATTTTCTAAAATAATAGGAAATATTTAATGCATAGTTGACCAAATGGTTGGGTGTAAAAAGTTTTGATCCACCTCTCATGAAAAAGACAAATTCCCGCCGATTGAGTTGGAAGCGGGTCAAATTTGAACTGTAGCTACCTCGTAGTTTGCTCTTTATTTTTTCCAAAAATCATTTCTAGGTACATAAGTATCTATTTAATCAGAGAAACATCAAAAGGTCTCCAAGATTCAACAACTAGCTAGGAACGATCAAGCCTGCCGTTTTGACCGCATTTTGAAACGGGCATAATTTTTTTAAAAATATACAAAAAATTGGAAAACCTTCGCATTGTGTCATCATATGTGACCAAGTTTCCAGGAAAAATAATAAACTTGTAATACGGCAATTATTTTTAAAAAGTGTTCTCAGAAATGAGCTATCATGCGTGAAGATTCATGGCTTTCAAGCCAAATGATCAATCTTATGGCCACATTCATGGCATAGTTTGTTCAAATGATCTCATATTGTGCACAAGGGCGCATCTTGGAATTCCAAACAATGTTGCCTAAGGGAGTTTTCATTTTCTTTGCACGGAAAATTCATTTTCCATTTTTCGAGTGCCCAAAATGAGGTTTTTTTTGTGAAGGACCTACCATATATTTCTTGCAAAATTGTACCAAATAAATTTTCTAAAATACTAGGACATATTTAATGCATAATTGACCAAACGGTTGGGTGTAAATAAATTTGATCCACCTCTCATGAAAAAGACAAATTCCCGCCGATTCAGTTGGAAGTGGGTCAAATTTAAACTCTAGCTACCTCGTAGTTTGCACTTTATTTTTTCCAAAAATCATTTCTTGACACATGAGTATCTATTTAATTAGAGAAACATCAAAAGGTCTCCAAGATTCAACAACTAGCTAGGAACGGTCAAGCCCGCCGTTTTGACCGCATTTTGAAACGGGCATAAAAAATTCAAAAAAAATCAAAAAATTGGAAAACCTTCGCATTGTGTCATCATATGTGACCAAGTTTCCAGGAAAAATAATAAACTTGTAATACAACAATTATTTTAAAAAGTGTTCTCAGAAATGAGCTATCATGCGTGAAGATTCATGGCTTTCAAGCCAAATGATCAATCTTATGGCCACATTCATGGCATAGTTTGTTCAAATGATCTCATATTGTGCACAAGGGTGCATCTTGGAATTACAAACAATGTTGCCTAAGGGAGTGTTCATTTTCTTTGCACGGAAAATTCATTTTCCCTTTTTTGAGTGCCCGAAATGAGGTTTTTTTGTGAAGGACCTACCATATATTTGTTGCAAAATTGGACCAAATCAATTTTATAAAATACTAGGACATATTTAATGCACAATTGACAAAATGGTTGGGTGTAAAAAGTTTTTATCCACCTCTGGCTAAAAGACAAATTCCCGCTGATTCAGAAGGAAGCGGGTCAAATTTGAACTACAGCTGCCTCATAGTTCGGTCTTTATTTTTTTTTTCCAAAAATCATTTCTAGGTACAGAAGTATCTATTTAATCAGAAATACATGGTTTGGTGGCAAGACATCGAGGTCTGGACGATGGCCGAGGGCCCCAACTCTAGAGCGCATAAGCTCGCATGCCCGCCGCGTGGTCACCGCGTGATCGTGGCGTTGCCATGCGTTCTGGGCGGCCTAGGCATGTCTAGTGGGTTGGGAACTCTCCAGGTAGGTGCTAGGAAGAACATTACAACATAAGATTCTCATGCGGAGACCGAACTATGCTCAAAGATGAATTAGCAGCCAAGTGTTTGTTTAGCGGCACGGGAAATGCACATGGCCAATGGGCATGAGTTTTGGCTGAGGATGATCATATACTAAGAAGAATGCCTTCACAAATTTTCAGCTCAAAAGGAGGATCCTAGGTGGTACTTTCTTTGCAAAGTACCACACTGGACATAAATACGAATTTTGAAGCTGGGCTCAAAATAATGAACGGATTGAGCTGAAATTTGGTGGAGAATGGTTATTTGGGCATAGGAAAGCACCGTAGAAAATGGATACCATTTGGACATGCCAAAGTGGTACTTCCTTCACAATGCTCTTCTCTGGACAGAAACTTCAGAAAATTAATGAGAGAAATTGGCTAAATGAACTGAGCTCAAATTTGGTGTAGGTAAGTTACATAGGCATATATAATATGTGGCAAAAATTCAAATCATTAGGATATACATAGCTAGTACTTCTTTCACAAAGGTTCTAGGTGGACAAAAACTTTGGAAATTTGCGGAGGAAGATTTACTGGGCAAATGGAGCTGAATGTTGTCATGAGGCAATGATTTGGATAGGAAATAGTGCCCAAAATTTTTGAGGGCAATCAAGAATATATAAATAGAATTTCCTTCACAAAGTGTTTTTCTGAACAGAATAGGAAAATGAATATTTTTGAATTATTTTTGAACTAGGCAAGGAAGTTTTTTTACATATTTGACGAAGATATGACCCAAAGAGTTTATGAGATTTTTTTGGGAATTGTGGGAATGACAGAAATATAGGTTGCTTGACAACCTAGGGCAAAAACTGACACATGGACATGACACATAGGCAAAACTGATGAGGTAGCGCCTAGTCGTAGAAACCCACCACAATTTACAAGGTTATGACCATCTATATTGGTCATGATCAGCTAGAAATAAGGCAGCGGACCAGTGCTATCTGCTTTATGACCATTTCGTGTAAGGAAATTACGACCTTTTTGACCAAAATGGTCGTTATAGTTTAGGGTTTGGAGCCCCTGGAACAGCTTTTGACCAATTGGTCTCAAATGGTCATAGATCTATGACCAATTCTTCCAGGGTCACTGACAGAAGGTCACTAGTTGACATATTTCTTGTAGTGGTAGGTGACTATAAATTGCAAGATTGGATCTAGAACATGGATATAATGATGATAACATAAACGGTTCAGATTTGAAATCATGGCACCCGGGCCCAAAGTGACAAGCACTAAGCATGGCAAAGTCATAGCAACATCAATATCAGAACATAATGGATACTAGGGATCAAGCACTAACAAAACTAACTCGATTACATGATGAATCTCATCCAAGTCCCCACCGACTAGCGAGCCTACGAAGGAATTACTCACTCCCGATGGGGAGCATCATGGAATTGGCGATGGATATGGGTTGGTGATGACGAAGATCGAATATCCCCCTCTCCGGAGCCCCAAACGGACTCCGGATCTGTCCTCCCAAGGAAGAACAGGGCTTGGCGGCGGCTCCATCTCATGAAACGTGATAATTCTTTCTCGTTGATTTTTTTATGGAAATATGGGATTTTATAGCGTCGGTTTGGAGGTCAGCAGGGTCACCAGGTGGGCAGCACCCACCTGGGCGCGCCTGGGGGGTTGGCGTGCCCTGGTGGGTTGTACCCACCCACGTGCCCCCCTCAGGTCCATCCTGGCCCCATAAATTCTCTTTTATTATATAAAAAATCCTCGCAAAGTTTCGTTCCGTTCCAAGAACTTTTATTTCTGCACAAAAACAACACCATGGTAGTTCTGCTGAAAACAGCGTTAGTCCGGGGTTAGTTTCATTCAAATCATGCAAATTAGAGTCCAAAACAAGAGGAAAAGCGTTAGGAAAAGTAGATACATTGGAGATGTATCAACTCCCCCAAGCTTAAACCTTTGCTTGTCCTCAAGCAATTCAGTTGACAAACTGAAAGTGAAAAAGAAAAACTTTTCCGAACTCTTTTGCTCTTGTTTCATAAATAAGCTTAAGCACCCAGGTTTTCAGCAAAGATTATAACTAACTATGTCGACAATATATAACTCTTAAAAATTATATTAACTCATATCAATGACATAAACAACTAGAGAGCAATAATTAAATATCTCAAATAGCAACACGTTGTCAAAACAACCATGATATAATATGACAATAGTGGTATCTCACTAGACCTTTCTGAGACCGCAAAACATAAATGCAGAGCACCCCCAAAGTTTAAGCAACGACTAAACATTGTAATTCATGGTAGAAAAGATCCAGTCATGATGCTCCGAACATTAGCTATACACAATGCATCAGCATGACAGCAGTGCTCTTAGGTTGTGGCGCTTATTTGAGAAGGTGATGACACAACATAAAAATAAATGGGTAGTCCTTCACAGAGGGAAGCAGTGATTTGAAGAGGTGCCAGAGCTCAAGTTTTAAAATAGAGGTAAATGATATTTTGAGACATGGACCCTTCTTATTCACTTCACGACCATTAGTTATCAATATCTTCCATGCTAAGCATGCTAGTGGCGGTTCCCAAGCAGAAATGTAAAGGTTATGACTCCATGCGAGTTTTTGTTTGATTATTTGTAAGCTCTTTTCTTTTTGCAGTTTGGGACTGGGCATCCCTATTACCGCCCTTTTCTCGTGCGATGGCGAGTGAATAAACACTCGACCGGAGAATAACCCGCTTAGCATGGAAGATACCGACTACCTCCTGTCGTTCCATGAACAATCTAGGCACACAAAAAGGATATTTGTTTGAAGTTTTTAGAGGTGGCACTTGCAAATTTACTTAGGATGGCAGGGTAATACCGCATATAGGTAGGTATGGTGGACTCATCTGCAATAACTTGGGTTTCAGGTTTTTGATGTACAAGCAGAATTCCCACTTAGTACAGGCGAAGGATAGCAAACAGGCTGAGAAGCGGCCAACTAGAGAGCAACAACGGTCATGAACATGCATTATGCATAAGTAACATTGGACACTAGCATGAGTAGGATAGGAACACCATGAACATAAATATCATAGAGGCTATGTTGGTTTTGATTCAACTACATGCATGAATATGTGCCAAGTCAAGCCACTCGAACATTCAGGGGAGGATACCATATCATCATACTACATCACAATCATTTTAACGCAATGTTGATAGCCAAGATAAATCATTATTCACTCCTAGCTACTTATGCATGGCATGAGAAACTATAATCTCTAATTGTCATTGCAAACATGTTTGATCATAATAGGCTGAAGCATGGATACTAGGTTAAACATATTTACAAAAACAGAACAAGTCAAGTTCATACTCATTTCTCTCTGCCACGACCAGTTCATCTAATATCATCATTATCGCCTTTCACTTGCACGACGAACAATTTGAAATAATAAAAGTGCAAGAGTATCGTAGACTAAGTTGGAATCTGCAAACCTTTTATTCAAGAGGAGAAGGCAAGGAAATATGGTCTCTTTGTTAGATCAACAACAATGCAAATGGAGCCACCCAACATTTTCATCGTGGTCTTCTTCTCGGTATGACTCGATAAAAGAAATTTAGAGAAACACACTGAAATATTGGAGTTTTGGTTTTTCGAAAGCAAGCGAACGAAAAAGGGAAAAGCAAAAACAAGAAAAACTATTTACACGGGAAAGCTCCCAACAAGTAAAAGAAGAACGAGGAGATCTTTTTGGGTTTTCTTTTAATGCTACAACAATTTAAACTAGAAAGAAAGATAAAAAAGAAGCAAGGAACATTTTTTTTGGGATTTTCTCAAAGTTTTTCAAACACACAAGAAGAAAGCAAGAAAACAAATTAAACATGGATGTGAAAAAGTATGGACACTGACAACTAGAATGAAATGTGTGAACATGAATGTAATGTCGGTGGGAATACATACTCCCCCAAGCTTAGGCTTTTGGCCTAGCTTGGTATTCAGTCAGTAGCCTGGATGGTAGTCGGCGAGGTAGCTCACAGAGGCCCTCGGTGCAGACGCCTCAGCCCACTGTGTTGCCTCCACTGCTGCCTTGTGAGCTCGAGCCTCGCTCTCTAGAACATAATATCTTCCTTTGCTGTGATAGTCAAAAAGAGTAGGTGCAAGCAAGTATGTGTGCACAACAGAAGTTTGGTTAAACAATAAATTATACGTGAAGTCATGAATTTTTCCTTTAAGGATCGTATGGATTTTTAAAGCCTCAAAATCTAAATATTGCGTGGGTAGGATAGGGTCAAAGGGTAAAGGTGAAACACCAAGCCCTATTGCTAAACGCTTGGCATAAATTCCGCCATAGAAATAGCCACTGGTAGCGTTATGCTATAGTCTGCGTGCCAAAATTGCTCCAAGGTTATAACTTTTATCACCGTAGAGAGCGGTGTGAATGAGGCTCTAGTCTGGAGCACGAAGCATACTATAGTCTTGATTTCCTACTATGCACTTTCCATTGAATAATGCGAAATACTGAATTGCAGGAAAATGTATGCTTTTTATTCTACCTTGTGCCACTCCCCTAGTTTCACCAAAGCAAAGACTAGTTAAGAATAATTCAAACTCTGACCTAGGTGTCTCATCAAGCGAACACCAGAATGGGATTTTGCAGAGGTGAGCAAACCTTTCTAGAAAGATGGTAAATGGATTATCATGAAGTTTAAAAGACACCCTAGACTCATAGGGAAAGAATTTAAATTCTTTGGCAAATGATTCAGTCAGGATGAGGTGTTGGTCGCACTTATCTACGATGTAGGGACCGAGGTAAGCATTATAAACATATTGCTCAAATTCCTCCTTAATGCCCACCCTCAACATATAATCGTGCCAAGGCCATAAGCATGTTTTGGTTGTAGCACTTCGAATGGATTTTCCGCTTGGTTCGGCATAGGAACCGCGAATGGAGTTGCTACTAGAGGATGCCTCCGAGGATCTCCTCCTCGAAGAGCTCCTTCCAAAGAAGCTCATAATGTTCGCGTACAATTTTCTGAAAACTTTTGGTCACGAAAAATTTATTAACAAAACTTCACAAAATTGATAGCATCTACTCATAGGGATGTATAGAGGCCATAGCAAGCATTCAAACTACTTAGAACTCTAAGAATTCAACATGCAAGGTCATCTACAGCAGCACCAAGAGTAGCTAATTATTCTAAATATAAATCACTAAAACAAAAACTAATTGGACACATGGAGGAGTCACATACCAAGCAACAAATCCCCAAAATAGCTTCGGAAATGGAGCTTCGAGCAAAGAGATTGAAATCCGCGGTCTCAGGAGCAAGAACACGAGAGATAGTGTGTTGGTGATTTTTTTTCTGGGTGAATGGAGTGGTGTGGGAGGAAGAAGTAAGTGAGGGGGCCCACCAAGTGGGCAGCACCCTCCAGTGCGCGCCTGGGGGTCCTGGCGTGCCCAGGTGGGTTGTGCCCACCTGGTGCCCCTCCCTTAGGTATTATTTGCACTAGAAATTCATAAATATTCAGAAAAAAATTGTGTCAAGTTTTTAGAGCATTATGAGAACTTTTATTTTTGGGTCGTCTTTTATTGCACGGGAAAAGCAGAAAAGAGGCAAAGCATGGCATTTTATTTTATTTAACTAATAAAAAACAGAAAACAAAAGGTAGGGACAGAAGGTAGTGCTTACTAAATTCATCAACTTCATACCTCTCAAAAATGATCCATTAATAAGGTTGATCAAGTCTTATTAACAACCACTTTCGATTAGCATGAAACCGAAGAACTTTTGTAGATCACTAAGTTACCTCAATGGGGATATGAATGTCCCCAACAATAAGTATTTCATATTTCTTTTTTACAGTAGGTAGAGGTAGTTGAAAACTTCCAATAGTGATGGTCGGAGATTTTTCAATAACATTAATACCATTCACTTGGAATTGTTTCTTCGGAAAGTGCATGTATGCTCATTACCATTGATATGAAAAGTGACCTTGCTTTTATTGCAATCAATAACAGCCCCTGCAGTATTCAAAAAGGGTCTACCAAGGATAATCAACATGTTTTCATCCTCGGGCATCTCAAGTATAACAAAGTCAGTCAAAATAGTAACATTAGCAACAACAACGGGCACATCCTCACAAATACCGATAGGAATAAGGATTGATTTATTAGCCATTTGCAAAGATATTTTAGTAGGAGTGAGTTTCTCAAATCAAGTCTTTTATATAAAGAGAAGGGCATAACACTAACACCAGCTCCCAAATCACATAAAGCAGTTTTCACATAGTTTCTTTTGATGGAACCAGATATAGTTGGTATTCCCGGATCTGCAAGTTTTTTAGGTACTCCATCTTTAAAAGTGTAATTAGCAAGCATAGTGGAGATTTCAGCTTCCGGTATTTTTATCTTATTAGTGATGATGTCTTTCATATACTTTGCATAAGGAGGCATTTTCAAGATATCAGTCAAGCGAGTACGCAAAAAGACTGGCCTAATCATTTCAGCAAAGCGTTCAAATTCTTCATCATCTTTCTTTTTAGTTGACTTAGGTGGAAAAGTTATAGGCTTTTGAACCCATGGTTCTCTTTCCTTTCCATGTTTCCTAGCAACAAAGTCTCTTTTATCATATATTTTATTCTTAGGTTGTGAGTTATCAAGATCAACAACCAGTTCTATCTCAACATCATTACCTAGTTCTTTATGATTAGGTTGAGTGTCTTCATGAACCTCATCATTATCTTTTTCATTATTGGAACGTGAGTATTCATTACCATATTGAGTTTCAGCATCAGAGATAGAAACTTCATTATCATTATCAGGAGGTTTTTCTATTTCAGGTTCACTAGAAGCAGGCAAAGTCTTATCATTTTTCTTCTTCTTTTCTTTTTAAAAGAACTAGGTGTAGTGGCGTTCTTCCTTTGAGAATATTGTTCAATTCTCTTTGGATGTCCCTCAGGATAGAGTGGTTCCTGAGTCATTTTACCTCCTCTAGTTGCTACTCTAACAGCAAAGTTACTTATATTATTGTTCATTTCATCAAGTAACTCTCTTTGAGATTTAGCAAATTGTTCTAATTGAGTTTGAACCATAGAGGCATGTTTCCTACACCTCTAACACCATTCGAGATTCTGAATAACAAGTCACTTAAGCGAGCAATCATATCAGAGTTGTATTTCAATTGTTTCATAACATTTGCATTGAAGTGATCTTGCTTTCTGATGTAATTATCAAACTCATAAAGGCATTGACTAGGATGTTTATTATGAGGATCATCACGATCATTGAATTTCATTAAAGATTTTACCTCTACCACCTTGGGTGGTGGTGGTGCTTCAAGCCCATGTATTTCTTCGATAGGTGGTAAATTTTTAACATCCTCGTCCTTAATACCTTTTTCCTTCATAGATTTCTTTGCCTCTTACATATCTTCAGAACTGAGATATAAGATACCCCTCTTCTTCGGAGTGGGTTTAATAGGTGCTTCAGGAGGAGTCCAATCGTCATAATTTTTCAATATGTTATTCAATAAACCTTCAGCTTGTTCAATAGTTCGTTCCGTGAAAACACAACCAGCATAACTATCTAGGAAGTCCCTAGAAGCATCGGTTAGTCCATTATAGAAGATATCAAGTATTTCATTTTTCTTAAGAGGATGATCAGGCAAAGCATTAAGCAATTGGAGAAGCCTGCCCCAAGCTTGTGGGAGACTCTCTTCTTCAATTTGCACAAAATTAAATATTTCCTGCAAGGCAGCTTGTTTCTTATGAGCAGGGAAATATTTTTCAGAGAAGTAATAGATCATATCGTGGGGACGACGCACACAACCAGGAGTAAGAGTATTGTACCAAGCTTTAGCATCACCCTTTAATGAGAACGGAAATAACTTGAGGATATAGTAATAGCGAATCTTCTCATCATGAGCAAAATGGGTAGATATATCATTCAACTTAGTAAGATGTGCCACAATAGTTTAAGCTTCATAACCATGGAAAGGATCAGATTCAACCAAAGTGATTAACTCTGGGTCGATAGACAATTCATAATACTTATGAGCAATAATAATAGGTGAAGTAACAAACTCAGGATCACATTTCATTTTAGCGTTTAGAGATCTTTCTTTATACTTGCATAATAATTTCTCTAGATCATCTCTATCCTTACAAGCAAGAATATCTCTAGTTGCCTCCTCACTCATAATATAACCTTCCGGTACCTTTGGCAATTCATATCTAGGAGGACTAGTTCTAGTAGGTGTTTTAGTAGGTTCAGTTTCAAGTTCATCATCAGATTCAACAACATCATGTTATCTTACTCTAGCAATTTGTTCATCAAGAAATTCACCTAATGGCCCATCATCAAGCAAGGTACTAGCATCATCATGAGTAGCATTCATAGCAGAAGTAGCATAATCAATAACTTGCGACATATCAGAATTAATAGCATGTTGTGGAGTTGCAAGTTTACTTATAACAGAAGGTGAATCTAAAGCAGAACTGGATGGCAGTTCCTTACCTCCCCTCGTCTTTGAGGGAAAAATCCTAGTCTTAGCATCCTTCAGATTCTTCATAATGATAATATGATAATAATCCCAAGTGACCCAACAAATATAGCTATGCTCCTCGGCAATGACGCTAGAAAAAGGTCTAGATAACCCACAAGTATAGGGGATCACAACAGTTTTCAAGGGTAGAGTATTCAACCCAAATTTATAGATTCGACTCAAGGGGAGCCAAAAAATATTTGAAGGTATAAGAAGCTGAGTTGTCAATTCAACCACACCTGTAGATTAAATATCTGCAGCAAAGTGATCAGTAGCACAGTAATATGATAGTTATGATGATAGTAGTAGCAGCAACAGTAACGGTAACAGTGATAGCAGTGATATTGTAGCAGTAACGATAGTAGTAGCAGTAGTAGTAACTTAGCAAGAACAATATATGATAAATTTGTAGGCATTGGTTTGGTGACTCTTTGGATGATATTCATCATGAGACAGATATAACCTAGGGCGATACGACAGTAACTCTAGTTCATAAATATAATGTAGGCATGTATTCCATAAATAGTCATACGTGCTTATGGAAAGAACTTGCATGACATATTTCGTCCTACCCTCCTGTGGCAGCGGGGTCCTATTGGAAACTATGGGATATTAAGGCCTCCTTTTAATAGAGAACCGAAACAAAGCATTAGCACACGGTGAATACATGAACTCCTCAAACTATGATCATCACCGGGAGTGGTCCCGATTTCTGTCACTCCGGGGTTGTCGAATCATAACGCGTAGTAGCTAGGTGACTATAACTTGCAAGATCGGATCTAGAACATGGGTAATGATGATAACATAAACGGTTCAGATCTGAAATCATGGCACCCGGGCCCAAAGTGACAAGCATTAAGCATGGCAAAGTCATAGCAACATTATCTCATAACATAATGGATACTAGGGATCAAGCCCTAACAAAACTAACTCGATTACATGATGAATCTCATCCAACTCCTCATCGACCAGCGAGCGTACGAAGGAATTACTCACTCCCAGTGGGGAGCATCATGGAATTGGCGATGGAGATGGGTTGGTGATGACGAAGATCGAAGATCCCCCTCTCCAGAGCGCCAAACTGACTCCAGATCTGCCCTCCCGAGGAAGAATAGGGTTTGGCGGTGGCTCCGTCTCGTGAAATGCGATATTTCTTTCTCCCTGATTTTTTTCTGGAAAGACGGGATTTTATAGCGTCGGTTTGGAGGTCAGCGGGGTCACCAGGTGGGGAGCACCCACCTGGGTGTGCCTGGGGGGTCTGGCGCACCCTGGTGGGTTGTGCCCACCCAGGTGCCCCCCTCAGGTCCATCCTGGCTCCAGAAATTCTTTTTTATTATATCAAAAATCCTCGCAAAGTTTCGTTTCATTCCGAGAAATTTTATTTCTGCACAAAAACAACACCATGGTAGTTCTGCTGAAAACAGCGTCAGTCCGGGGTTAGTTTCATTCAAATCATGCAAATTAGAGTCCAAAACAAGAGGAGAAGTGTTAGGAAAAGTAGATACGTTGGAGACGTATCATCAACCTAGAACTTGCTTAATTGCTAAATCTTCTAAAGGCTGGTTGTGGCATAGATGGTTAGGTCATGTGGGCATGCAAAATCTTGACAAGCTTATTAAAGGTGATCATATCCTTGGAGTTAAAGATGTTATATTTGACAAGGATAGACTTTGCAGTGCTTGCCAAGCAGGAAAAAAAGTTGGAGGAAGTCATCCCGTGAAGAACATCATGACCACGAGGAGGCCGCTCGTGCTACTTCACATGGATCTTTTCGGTCCCAATTCCTACAAGAGTCTCGGTGGTAACTCATTTGGATTGGTCATTGTTGATGATTTTTCAAGATTTACATGGGTGTTTTTTCTTGATGATAAATTGCAGGTCCAAAAGATCTTCAAAAACTTCGCTAGGAAGGCCCAAAACCAATTTGAAGTGAAGATCAAGAAGGTTCGCAGTGACAAAGGAACAGAGTTCAAGAACGCCAATGTGGACACCTTTCTTGAGGAAGAAGGGATTTCACGTGAGTTCTCAGCTACGTACACACCTCAACAAAATGGAGTTGTTGGGAGGAAGAACCGGACGCTCATCGAAATGGCGAGAACGTTGCTTGATGAGTACAAGACACCAAAACACTTTTGGGCGGAAGCGGTTGAGACAGCTTGTCATGCAACGAATCGTCTATATCTTCACAAGCTACTCGGCAAGACGACATACGAGCTTCTCACTGGTAACAAACCCCAAGTTGGTTACTTTTGAGTATCCGGCTCAAAGTGTTACATTCTTGATAAGCATCATCATTTGAAATTTGCTCTAAAATCTCATGAAGGTTTCCTACTCGATTATGGCTCAAACTCTCACACTTACCGTGTCTACAACAATTTCACCCGAAAGGTTGAAGAGATGGTAGATGTGAAGTTTGATGAATCTAACGGCTCGCAAGTAGAGCAACTGCCAATTTATGTAGGTGACAAAGATCCTTCGGAAGCAATCCAAGACTTGTCTATCAGCAAGATTCGCCCAACAGAAATGAAGGAGAGTACCTTGCCTCAACATCACACCAAGGTGAACCATAAGATGACTTGGAGGCATCCACTAGTGGGACACATCAAGACGACAATAACGAGGATGTACATCAAGATGAACCTCGACGATCTCCCATTCCACCTCCACAGGAGAACAATAACGCCAAAAACAACGAAGAAAGACAAGAGGAAGAACAAGACAATGAAGAGGATGTTCCACCCCGACCCAAACAAAAGCTCTCACGAGTTCGAGCAAGAGTCTCAAGAGATCATCCCGCTGAACAAATCTTTGATGACATTCAAACCGGGAGAATTACTCGCTCTAAAACTCATTTGGCTAAGTTTTGTGAACATTACTCATTCATTTCTATCATTGAACCTATGAAGGTTGAAGAAGCATTAGAAGATCTGGATTGGGTAAATGCCATGCATGAAGAGCTGCACAACTTTGAGAGGAACCAAGTGTGGACGTTGGTTGAGAAGCCCGATGAGAAGCACAATGTCATTGGAACAAAATGGGTGTTTCGGAACAAGCAAGATGAAGATGAAAAAGATGTATGCAACAAGGCTCGTCTCGTTGCTCAAGGCTACAATCAAGTCGAAGGTATGGACTATGGTGAGACTTATGCCCCCGTTGCTAGACTTGAGTCCATTCGCATCTTACTTGCTTATGCCAATCATCATGACATTACCTTATATCAAATGGATATCAAAAGTGCTTTTATTAATGGTGAAATTGAGGAGGAAGTTTATGTTAAACAACCTCCTGGCTTTGTTAATCCTAAGAAACCCGACCATGTTTACAAACTCCACAAAGCTCTTTATGGTCTTAAGCAAGCTCCTAGAGCTTGGTACAAATGCTTGACTAAGTTTCTTCTCGAAAAAGGGTTTGATATTGGTAAAATTGATTCTACACTCTTTACTAAAAGGGTTAATGTTGAATTATTTGTGTCCCGAATTTATGTTGATGATATCATATTTGGATCGAGTAACCCTCATTTTAGTGAAAAGTTTGGGAAGCTAATGTCGGAGAAGTTTGAGATATCTATGATGAGTGAACTCAAGTTCTTTCTTGGTTTGCAAATCAAGCAAACTAAGGAGGGAACATTTATCTCTCAAACAAAGTATACCAAGGACTTATTCAAGAAGTTCAACATGCAATAGTGCAAAGGTATGAATACCCCCATGCCTACTAGTGGACATCTTGAATTGACAAAGGATGGCGAACCGGTTGACCAAAAGGTTTACCGCTCTATGATTGGTTCATTGTTATATCTATGTGCCTCCCGTCCCGATATCATGCTAAGTGTGTGCATGTGTGCACGATATCAAGCGCCCCCCAAAGAATGTCATCTTAAGGCTGTGAAAAGGATAGTGAGATACTTAATACATACACCAAATTTTGGCATTTGGTATCCTAAGAGGTCTTCTATTAACCTTGTTGTCTACTCCGACTCGAACTATGCCAGTGACAAGGTTGATAGAAATTCCACTTAGGGCACTTGTAAATTTCTTGGTAGATCTCTTGTGTCTTGGTCCTCCAAGAAACAAAACTCGGTATCCTTATCCACCGCCGAAGCGGAATACATTGCCGCCGGTTCATGTTGTGCTCAATTACTTTGGATGACCCAAACTCTTAAAGATTATGGGATATATGTGAAACATGTTCCTTTGCTTTGTGACAACGAGAGTGCTATTAAGATTGCTCATAATCCCATGAAACATTCTTGAACTAAGCATATTGAAGTTCATCATCATTTCATTCGAGATCATGTTGCTAAGGGAGATATCAAACTTAAGCATGTTCGTACCGATATGCAATTGGTAGATATGTGAAGGAAATATATCCTAGAGGCAATAATAAAGTTATTATTTATTTCCTTATTTCATGATAAATGTTTATTATTCATGCTATAATCTTATTAACCAGAAACTTAGTAAATGTGTGAATACATAGACAAAACATAGTGTCCCTAGTATGCCTCTACTTGACTAGATCGTTAATCAAAGATGGTTATGTTTCCTAACCATAGACATGTGTTGTCATTTGATGAACGAGATCACATCATTAGGAGAATGATTTGATGGACATGACCCATCCGTTAGCTTAGCATTATGAGCGTTAGAGTTTCATTGCTACTGCTTTCTTCATGACTTATACATGTTCCTCAGACTATGAGATTATGCAACTCCCGAATACTGAAGGAACACATTGTGTGCTATCAAACGTCACAACGTAATTGGTTGATTATAAATATGCTCCACAGGTGTCTCGGAAGGTGTTTTTTGGGTTGGCATAGATCAAGATTAGTATTTTTCACTCCGTGTATCAGAGAGGTATCTCTGGGCCCTCTCGGTAATGCTCATCAATATAACCCTTGCAAGCAATGTGACTAATGAGTTAGTTGCGGGATGAAGCATTATGGAACGAGTAAAGACACTTGCCGGTTGATAACCCACAAGTGTAGGGGATCAATTGTAGCCTCTTTCGATAAGTAAGAGTGTCGAACCCAACGAGGAGCTAAAGGTAGGACAAATATTCCCTCAAGTTCTATCGACCACCGATACAACTCTACGCACGCTTAACGTTCGCTTTACTTAGAACAAGTATGAAACTAGAAGTACTTTGTAGGTGTTGTTGGATAGGTTTTCAAGATAATAAAGAGCACGTAAATAAAAAGTAGGGGATGTTTAGACAAAGAAACAATAAAGTAAATATAGCGAGTGTGGAAAAGTGGTGGTAGGAGTTGTGAAATTGTCCCTAAGCAATTGACTACTTTACTAGACCGTTAGCAAGTTTTATGTGGGAGAGGCATATGCTAACATACTTTATCTTCTTGGATCATATGCACTTATGATTGGAACTCTAGCAAGCATCCACAAGTACTAAAGATCATTAAGGTAAAACCCAACCATAGCATTAAAGCATCAAGTCCCCTTTATCCCATACGCAAACAACCTACTTACTCGGGTCTGTGCTTCTGTCACTCACGCCACCCACCATAAGCAAATTATGAACATATTGCGAACCCTACAACGGGGATCCCTCACGCTTGCGCGACACGGAGAGCATCAAATGACAACACCAATAATAAAACATGCAACTCAAACCAATCACGATCATCAATTAACCCATAGGACAAAACGGATCTACTCAAACATCATAGGATAGCCATACATCATTGGGAAATAATATATAGCGTTGAGCACCATGTTTAAGTAGAGATTACAACGAGTAAAAGAGGGGTTACACTGCTGCATACAGGAGGGAAGAGTTAGGTGATGAAGGCGGGGAAGTTGTTGGTGTAGATCGCGGTGATGATGATGGACCCCGGCGGCGTTCCGGCACCACCGGAAGCAAGGGGGAGAGAGCCCCTCTTCTTCTTCTTCTTCCTTGACCTTCTCGCTATTTGAGAGAAGGGTTTCCCTTATGGTCCTTGGCTCCCATGGCTTGGGAGGGGCGAGAGCCCCTCCGAGATTGGACCCGTCTCTCTGTCTCTCTCTGTTTCTGCGTTCTAGATTCTGCCCTTTCACCGTTTCTTATATATCCGGAGATCCGTAACTCCGATTGGGTTGAAACCTTCGCCCAGATTTTTCTCTGAAAATTAGATTTCTTGCGGCAAAAGAAGAGCGTCAACCGCGTTACGGGGTGCCCACGAGGGTCAGGGGCGCGCCTGCCCCCCTAGGGCGTGCCCCTGCCTCGTGGCCCCCTCGGGCACCGTCTCGCATTGATTCTTCTTCCCAAAAATCACTAATATTCCAAAAATATTCTTTGTCCGTTTTTATCCCGTTTGGACTCTGTTTGATATGGGGTTTCTACGAAACATAAAACATGCAACAAACAGGAACTGGCACTGGGCACTAGATCAATATGTTAGTCCCAAAAAATAGTATAAAAAGTTTCCAAAAGTATATGAAAGTTGAATAATGTTGGCATGGAACAATCAAAAATTATAGATATGATGGAGACATATCAGCATCCCCAAGCTTAATTCCTGCTCGTTCTCGAGTAGGTAAATGATAAAAAAGATAATTTTTGATGTGGAATGCTACCTAGCATAATCTTGATCATATATCTAATCATGGCATGAATATTAAGACACGAGTGATTCAAGGCAATATTCTATCATTTGACATAAAATGATAATACTTCAAGCGTACTAATAAAGCAATCATGTCTTTTGAAAACAACATGGCCAAAGAAAGTTATCCCTACAAAGTCATATAGTCTGGCTATGCTCCATCTTCATCACACAAAATATTCAAATCATGCACAACCCTGGTTTTAGCCAAGCAATTGTTTCATACTTTAGTATTCTCAAACTTTTTCAACCTTCACGCAATACATGAGCGTGAGCCATGGATATAGCACTATGGGTGGAATAGAACATGATGGTGGAGGTTATGTGGAGAAGACAAAAAGGGAGAAAGTCTCACATCAATGCGGCTAATCAACGGGCCATGGAGATGCCCATCAATTAATGTCAATGCAAGGAGTAGGGATTGCCATGCAACGGATGCACTAAGAGCTATAAGTGTATGAAAGCTCAAAGTGAAACTAAGTGGGTGTGTATCCAACTTGCTTGCTCATGAAGACCTAGGGCATTTGAGGAAGCCCATCGTCAGAATATACAAGCCAAGTTCTCTAATGAAAATTCGCACTAGTATATGAAAGTGACAATATAGGAGACTCTCTGTATGAATAACATGGTGCTACTCTGAAGCACAAGTGTGGTAAAATGATAGTAACATTGCCCCTTTTCTTTTTTTCTTTTTCTAGGTGGGCTTATTTGGCCCCCCTTTTTTATTTAGTCTCCTTTGGCCTCTCCTTTTTTTATTTTATTTTTAATGGTGCAATGCTCTATAATGATGATCATCACACTTTATTTACTTACAACTCAATATTACAACTCGATACTAGAACAAATATATGACTCTATATGAATGCCTCCGGCGGTGTACCGGGATGTGCAATGATCTAGCATAGCAAAGATATGAAAAAATGGACAAGCCATGAAAACATCATGCTAGCTATCTTACGATCATGCAAAGCAATATGACAATGAATGCTCAAGTCATGTATATGATGATGATGGAAGCTGCATGGCAATATATCTCGGAATGGCTATGGAAATGCCATGATAGGTAGGTATGGTGGCTGTTTTGAGGAAGATATAAGGAGGCTTATGTGTGGTAGAGCGTATCATATCACGGGGTTTGGATGCACCGGTGAAGTTTGCACCAACTCTCGAGGTGAGAAAGGGCAATGCACGGTACCGAAGAGGCTAGCAATGATGGAAGGGTGAGAGTGCGTATAATCCATGGAATCAACATTTGTCATAAAGAACTCACATACTTATTGCAAAAATTTATTAGCCATCAAAACAAAGTACTATGCGCATGCTCCTAGGGGGATAGATTGGTAGGAAAAGACCATCGCTCGTCCCCGACCGCCACTCATAAGGAAGACAATCAATAAATACCTCATGCTCTGACTTCATCACATAACGGTTCACCATACGTGCATGCTTCGGGAATCACAAACCTCAACACAAGTATTTCTACTATTCCACAACTACTCACTAGCATGACTCTAATATCACCACCTTTATATCGCAAAGCTATTGCAAGGAATCAAACATATCATATTCAACGATCTACAAGTTTATGTAGGATTTTATGACTAACCATGTGAATGACCAATTCCTGTCATCTCTCTAAATAGATATAAGTGAAGCAAGAGAGTTTAATTCTTTCTACAACAGATATGCCCACGCTCTAACAAATATAAGTGAAGGAAAAGAGCATTCTACAAATGGCGGTTTTCTATGTGAAGAGAAACAGGCAATTCAAACTTCAAATGATATAAGTGAAGCACATGAAGCATTCTATAAAGGCATACTCAAAAGATTTAAGTGATGTGCAATGAGCATTCTATAAATCAACCAAGGACTATCTCATACCATCATGGTGCATAAAATAAAAGTGAAAACTAAATGCAAAAGACGCTCCAAGACTTGCACATAGCGCATGAACGAAACGAATCCGAAAACATACCGATACTTGTTGAAGAAAGAGGGGATGCCTTCCGGGGCATCCCCAAGCTTAGACGCTTGAGTCTCCTTGAATATTTACTTGGGGTGCCTTGGGAATCCCCAAGATTGAGCTCTTGCCTCTCTTCCTTTTCCTCATATCGAGACCTCCTCGATCAAACACTTCATCCACACAAAACTTCAACAGAAAACTCGGTAAGATTTGTTAGTATAATAAAGCAAATCACTACTCTAAGTACTGTTGCAAACCAATTCATATTTTGTTTTTGCATTGTGTCTACTGTAATATAACTTTTCCATGGCTTAATCCACTGATAGAGATTGATAGTTTCATCAAAACAAGCAAAGTATGCATCAAAAACAGAATATGTCAAAAACAGAACAGCATGTAGCAATCTGAACATTCACCATACTTCTGTTACCCCAAAAATTCTACCAAAATTAGGAAAAATAAACAATTTGTACAGAAAGACAGTGCAAAAATAATCAGAACCATTTGGCGTTCCTGTAAAAATGTAAAATCGCGCACTACAACCAAAGTTTGTGTCCTGCACCGTACAAACCAACAAGCATTGTAAACATCCTAAAGGCAAATCTTATCACATTATTTCTATAATACAATGGAATTGTACAAGGGGATAATTATTTTTGTTGAAAATTTTCTATAATCAAGATTCACAAAGTTTCCGTGAGCATGAACAAAGTTCAAGGAGCTCTCCCACTTCAACAGTGCTTGTCTCTCTCACTTTCACTTTCCTTTTTGAAAAGTTTTGGGTTACCCTCTTTATTTTTTTGCTTTTAGACTATATAAAAGCACTCAACAGAAATAAATGACTCTGTAAAACTTCCGGGTTGTCTCCCTGGTAGCGCTTTCTTTAAAGCCATTAACCTAGGCATATAGTGCTCAAGTAATGGATCCACCCGGATCCCAAGGTATATCAAAGCCAATTTTAATTAAAAATGATTTGTGATTTAGTAGTGAGCACAAAGTAACATATATCATGCAACAACAAAGTCTAACTCTCTTCCTATGCATCGGCATGTCATAAAAGAACAATTCATGCACACATAGTAAAGGCCAATGCATAGTATAAACAGTTTCTTGCAATTTTATCATATTGGAAACATAGAGAGGTGGAAATATAGTTCCTCGCTCATAATAATTGCAAGTAGGAGCAGCAAGCACATGCATATTATATATATCAAAATCATCATGTGTAGTGGTAAAAGGCAACCCATCAATATAATCCTTAATAAGCACAAACTTCTCCGATATAGTGTAGTTTGGAGAATTCAAAAAGATAATAGGACTATCATGTGTGGGTGCAATAACAACATTTTCATGTTTAACATAAGGTACCATAGCAAGTTCATCTCCATAAGAATCATTCATATTGGCATCATGGCCACAAGCATAGCAAGCATCATCAAAAAGGGGTATTTCAAGATAATCAGCGGGAGCATAACAATCATCATAGCAATCATCCTTCGGTAAGCACGAAGGGGAATTAAACAATGTATGAGTTGAAGAGTTACTCTCATTAGAAGGTGGGCACGGGTAGCTAATCTGCTCTTCCTCCTTTTGTTCTTTGCTCTCCTCATCATCTTTTTCATCCAATGAGCTCACAGTTTAATCAATTTCTTCTTCCATAGACTCCTGCAAAATATTAATCTCTTCTTGGACAGCGGAGACTTTCTCAATAAATGCATCAATAACGGAATTGTATTCATAATTCTCATAACAATATTGAAGTATAGCATAATTTTCAGGTCTGTAAACAGCATCATCAAGATTTTCACACTCTTTAAACAAACATTCAATTTCATAAGCATCCATAAGAGCAATGAATTCTTCTATTTGTTCCACATCATAGTAATCATAGATACCATTAGCCTAAGAAGCAAAGGTTTTATCATCATTAAATTTGCATGAAAAGGGAAGGTGTGAAGCCTTCATCCTAGAGCATCAAGTATAATCATATCTCAAGCATAGTTCCCGAGCATAGCAATGCAACATATGAATTTGATCCCATAATAGTTTCCCTTTTTGTGTCAAGCGATAATCCCTGAATTATTCACGTTGATCCAACGTGTCTCCCATAACATAAACGAATGGGGTTTTCTCGGGATTATCAAAGTATTACATAATATTTTTCACATAACCAACATCGAGGGTTTTAGGAGGTTCCCCATCTCCATGAGTAGCAAGTACACCTAATTTTTTTGGTATTTCGTGTTCCATATCCATAACTAAAGATAGAGAACAACTTAGAACATCAAATAAAAATTAATTAGTGATAAAGCAAATAAGCACACACGAGAATATTCACCCCACGCTATGACTCCCCGGCAATGGCGCCAAAAAAGGTCTTGATAACCCACAAGTGTAGGGGATCAATTATAGCCTCTTTCGATAAGTAAGAGTGTCGAACCCAACGAGGAGCTAAAGGTAGGACAAATATTCCCTCAAGTTCTATCAACCACTGATATAACTCTACGCACGCTTAACGTTCGCTTTACCTAGAACAAGTATGAAACTAGAAGTACTTTGTAGGTGTTGTTGGATAGGTTTGCAAGATAATAAAGAGCACGTAAATAAAAAGTAGGGGATGTTTAGATAAAGAAATAATAAAGTAAATATAGCGAGTATGGAAAAGTGGTGGTAGGAGTTGTGAAATTGTCCCTAAGCAATTGACTACTTTACTAGACCGATAGCAAGTTTTATGTGGGAGAGGCATAAGCTAACATACTTTATCTTCTTGGATCATATGCACTTATAATTGGAACTCTAGAAAGCATCCGCAACTACTAAAGATCATTAAGGTAAAACCCAACCATAGCATTAAAGCATCAAGTCCCCTTTATCCCATATGCAAAGAACCTACTTACTCGGGTCTGTGCTTCTATCACTCACGCCACCCACCATAAGCAAATCATGAACATATTGCAAACCCTACAGTGGGGATCCCTCACGCTTGAGCGACACGAAGAGCACCATAGGACAACACTACTAATAAAACATGCAACTCAAACCAATCACGATCATCAATTAACCCATAGGACAAAACGGATCTACTCAAACATCATAGGATAGCCATACATCATTGGGAAATAATATATAGCGTTGAGCACCATGTTTAAGGAGAGATTACAGCGGGTAAAAGAGGGGTTACACCGCTGCATAGAGGAGGGAAGAGTTGGTGACGAAGGCGGGGAAGTTGTTGGTGTAGATCGCGGTGATGATGATGGCCCCTGGCGGCGTTCCGGTGCCACCGGAAGCAAGGGGGAGAGAGCCCCCCTTCTTCTTATTCTTCCTTGACCTTCTCCCTAGATGGGAGAAGGGTTTCCCCTCTGGTCCTTGGCTCCCATGGCTTGGGAGGGGAGAGAGCCCCTCCGAGATTGGATCTGTTTCTCTGTGTTTCTGCATTCTGGATTCTGCCCTTTCACCGTTTCTTATATATCCGGAGATCCGTAACTCCGATTGGGTTGAAACCTTCGCCCAGATTTTTCTCCGAAAATTAGCTTTCCTGCGGCAAAAGAAGAGCGTTAACCGCCTTACGGGGTGCCCACGAGGGTCAGGGGCGCGCCCCCTGCCTCGTGGCCCCCTCGGGCACCGTCTCACGTTGATTCTTCTTCCCAAAAATCGCAAATATTCCAAAAGTATTCTCTGTCCGTTTTTATCCCATTTGGACTCCGTTTGATATGGGGTTTCTGCGAAACATAAAACATGCAACAAACAGGAACTGGCACTGGGCACTAGATCAATATGTTAGTCCTAAAAAATAGTATAAAAAGTTGCCAAAAGTATATGAAAGTTGAATAATGTTGGCATGGAACAATCAAAAATTATAGATACGACAGAGACATATCACCGGTAATGAGATTGAACTAGGTATGATGATACCGACGATCGAATCTTGGGCAAGTAACATACCAATGACAAAGGGAACAACGTATGTGGTTATGCGGTTTGACCGATAAAGATCTTCGTAGAATATGTAGGAGCCAATATGAGCATCCAGGTTCTGCTATTGGTTATTGACCGGATATGTGTCTCGGTCATGTCTACATAGTTCTCGAACCCGTAGGGTCCGCACGCTTAATGTTCGATGACGATTTGTATTATGAGTTATGTGATTTGATGATCAAAGTTTGTTCGGAGTCCCGGATGATATCACGGACGTGACGAGGAGTCTCGAAATGGTCAAGACGTAAAGATCGATATATTGGAAGGCTATATTTGGACATCGGAAATGTTCCGAGTGATTCGGGTATTTTTTGGAGTGCCAAAGAGTTATGGGAATTCGTAGGGGGAAGTAGTGGGCCTTAATGGGCCATACGGGAAAGGAGAGAAGGGCCTCAAGGGGTGGCCGCGCACCCCCCCCCCCATGGGCTGGTCCGAATTGGACTAGGAGGGGGTGGCTCCCCCCTCCTTCCTTCTCCCCTCTTCCTCCTTCCCTTCCTTCTCTTAGTTGGAATAGGAAAGGGGGTGGGGGCGAATCCTACCTGGACTAGGAGTCCAAGTAGGACTCCCCCTTTTGGCGCGCTCCCTCTAGGCCGACCTCCTCTTCCTTCCTCCTTTATATACGTGGGCAGGGGGCATCCCAAAGGCACTCCAAGATTTGTCTTAGCCGTGTGCGGTGACCCCCTCCACAGTTACACACCTCAGTCATATCCTCATAGTGCTGAGGTGAAGCCCTGCGCCGGTAACTTCATCATCACCGTCGGCACACCGTCGTGCTGACGGAACTCTCCCTTGGCCTCAACTGGATCAAGAGTTCGAGGAACGTCATCGAGCTGAACGTGTGCTGAATGCGGAGGTGTCGTACGTTCGGTACTTGGATCGGTTGGATCTTGAAGAAGTTCGACTACATCAACCGCGTTACTAAATGCTTCCGCTTTCGGTCTACGAGGGTACGTGGACACACTCTCCCCTCTCGTTGCTATGCATCACCTAGATAGATCTTGCGTGATCGTAGGATTTTTTTTGAAATTACCGCGTTCCCAACCAGTGGCATCAGAGCCAGGTCTATGCGTAGATGTTATATGCATGAGTAGAACACAAAGAGTTGTGGGCGATAATAGTCATACTGCTTACCAACATGTCATACTTTGATTCGACGGTATTGTTGGATGAAGCGGCTCAGACCGACATTACGCGTACGCTTACACGAGACTGGTTCTACCGACGTGCTTCGCACACAGGTGGCTAGTGAGTGCCTGTTTCTCCAACTTTAGCTGAATCGAGTGTGGCTACGCTCGGTCTTTATTGAAGGTTAAACAACACACTTGACGAAAAATCGTTGTGGTTTTGATGCGTAGGTAAGAACGGTTCTTGCTAGAAGCCCATAGCAGCCACGTAAAATTTCCAACAACAAAGTAGAGGACGTCTAACTTGTTTTTGCAGGGCATGTTGTGATGTGATATGGTCAAGACATGATGTGTTGTATGAGATGATCATGTTTTGTTAAAGTTATCGACAACTGGTAGGAGCCTTATGGTTGTCTCTTTATTGCATAAGATGCAAGCACCACATAATTGCTTTACTTTATTGATGTGTGATAGCAATAGTTGCAAAAGCAATAGTTGGCGAGACGACCATGTGACGACACATTGATAAAGATCAAGATGATGGAGATCATGGTGTCATGCCGATAACGATGGAGATCATGATGGTACTTTGGAGATGGAGATCAAAGGCACAAGATGATGATGGCCATATCATGTCACATATTTTGATTGCATGTGATGTTTATCTTTTATATTCTTATTTTGCTTAGTTCGGCGGTAGCATTATAAGATGACCCCTTACTAAAATTTCAAGGTATAAGTGTTCTCCTTGAGTATGCACCGTTGCGACAATTCTTCGTGCCGAGACACCACGTGATGATCGGGTGTGATAAGCTCTATGCTCACATATAACGGGTGCAAGACAGTTTTGCACACGCAGAATACTCGGGTTAAACTTGACGAGCCTAGCATATGCAGATATGGCCTCGGAACACTGGAGACTGAAAGGTCGAGCGTGAATCACATAGTAGATATGATCAACATAGTGATGTTCACCATTGAAAACTACTCCGTCTCACGTGATGATCGGACATGGTTTAGTTGATTTGGATCACGTGATCATTTAGATGACTAGAGGGATGTCTATCTCAGTGGGAGTTCTTAAGTAAAATGATTGATTGAACTTTAATTTATCATGAACTTAGTCCTGATAGTATTTTGCAAATTATGTTGTAGATCAATAGCTCGCGTTATAGCTTCCCTATGTTTTTATATGTTCCTAGAGAAAACTAAGTTGAAATATGATAGTAGCAATGATGTGTACTAGGTCCGTAATCTGAGGTGTATCCTCTTGCTACACAGAAGAATTATGTCCTTGATGCACCGCTAGGTGACAGATCTATTGCAGCAAGAGATGCAAACATTATGAACGTTTGGCTAGCTCAGTATGATGACTACTTGATAGTTTAGTGAACCATGCTTTACGGCTTAGAACTAGGATTTCAAAAACGTTTTTGAAATGTCATGGAGCATATGAGATGTTCCAAGAGCTGATATTGGTATTTCAAACTCGTGCCCGTGTCAAGAGGTATGAGACCTCTGACAAGTACTTTGCCTAAAAGATGGAGGAGAATTGCTCAACTAGTGATTGACCGAGTTCTCTAGTCACCATCACCAAGTTACTAGAACTTCATGATGAGCTATAGTATGCAAGGGATGACGAAAACAATTCCCGAGCTCTTCGTGATGCTGAAATCAACGAAGGTAGAAATCAAGAAAGAGCATCAAGTGTTGATGATTAAACAAGACCACTTGTTTTAAGAAAAGGGCAAAGGGAAAGAAAGGGAACTTCAATAAGAATGGCAAGCAAGTTGTCACTCCCGTGAAGAAGCCCAAAGCTGGACCTAAGCCTGAAACAGAGTGCTTCTACTGCAAAGGAAATGGTCACTAGAAGTGGAACTGCCCCACATATTTGGCGGATAAGAATGATGGCAAAGTGAACAAAGGTATATTTGATATACATATTATTGATGTGTACCTTACTAGTGCTCGTAGTAATCCCAGGGTATTTGATACTTGTTCAGTTGCTAAGATTAGTAACTCGAAACATGAGTTGCAGAATAAATAGAGACTAGTTGAGGATGAAGTGACGATGTGTGTTGGAAATGGTTCCAAGATTGATATGATCATCATTGATCACTCCCTATACTTTCGGGATTAGTGTTGAACCTAAATATATGTTATTTGGTGTTTGCGTTGAGCATGAATATGATTAGATCATGTTAAGTGCCAGTCGATTATTCATTTAAGACAAAGAATAATTGTTATTCTGTTTACACGAATAAAACCTTCTATGGTCATACACCCAATGTTGATGGTTTATTGAATCTCGATCGTGGTAATACACATATTCATAGTATTGATGCCAAAGGTGAAAAGTTGATAATGATAGTGCAACTTATTTGTGGCACTGCCGTTTGGGTCATATTGGTGTAAAGCGCATGAAGAAACTTCATGCTGATGGACTTTTGGAATCACTTGATTATGAACCATTTGATGCTTGCGAACTGTGCCTCATGGGCAAGATTACTAAAACTCCATTCTCCGGAACAATGGAATGAGCTAGTGACTTATTGGAAATAATACATACCGATGTATGCGGTCCAATGAGTGTTGATGCTCGTGGCGGGTATCATTATTTTCTGAACTTCATAGATGATTTGAGCAGATATGGGTATATCTACTTATGAAACACAAGTCTGAAACATTTGAAAAGGTCAAAGAATTTCAGATTGAAGTGGAGAATTGTTGTAAGAAGAAAATAAAGTTTCTATGATCTGATCGTGGAGGAGAATATTTGAGTTACGATTTTGGCCTTCATTTAAAACAATGTTGAATAGTTTCACAGCTCACGCCACCTGGAACACCACAGCGTAATGGTGTGTCTGAACATCGTAACCGCACTTTATTGGATATGGTGCGATCTATGATGTCTCTTACCAATTTACCACTATCGTTTTGGGATTATGCATTAGAGACAACTGCATTCACTTTAAATAGGGCACCATCAAAATCCTTTGAGACGATGCTTTATGAACTGTGGTTTGGCAAGAAACGAAAGTTGTCGTTTCTTAAAGTTTGGGGTTGCGATGCTTATGTGAAAAAGCTTTAACCTGATAAGCTCGAACCCAAATCGGAGAAGTGCGTCTTCATAGGACACCCAAAGGAAATTGTTTGGTACACCTTCTATCACAGATCCGAAGGCAAGATATTCGTTGCTAAAAATGGATCCTTTCTAGAGAAGGAGTTTCTCTCGAAAGAAGTGAGTGGGAGGAAAGTAGAACTTGATGAGGTAATTGTACCTTCTCCCAAATTGGAAAGTAGTTCATCATAGAAATCAGTTCAAGTGATTCCTACACAAATTAGTGAGGAAGCTAATGATGATGATCATGAAACTTTAGATCAAGTTACTACCAAACCTCGTTGGTCAACCAGAGTACGGTCCACACCAGAGTGGTACGGTAATCCTATTCTGGGAGTCATGTTACTAGACCATGATGAACCTACGAACTATGAGGAAGCGCTGATGAGCCCAGATTCCACGAAATGGCTTGAGGCCATGAAATCTGAGATGGGATCCATCTATGAGAACAAAGTGTGGACTTTGGTGGACTTGCTCGATGATCGACAAGCCATAGAAAATAAATGGATCTTCTAGAGGAAGACGAACGATGATAGTATTGTTACTATGTACAAAGCACGACTTGTTGCGAAAGGTTTTCGACAAGTTCAAGGAGTTGACTATGATGAGACTTTCTCACCCGTAGCGATGCTTAAGTCTGTCCGAATCATGTTAGCAATTGACGCATTTAATGATTATGAAATTTGGCATATGGATGTCAAAACTGCATTCCTGAATGGATTTCTGGAAGAGGAGTTGTATATGATGCAACCAAAAGGTTTTGTCGATCCAAAGGGTGCTAACAAAGTGTGCAAGCTCCAGCGATCCATTTATGGACTGGTGCAAGCCTCTTGGAGTTGGAATAAATGCTTTGATAGTGTGATCAAAGCATATGGTTTTATACAGAGTTTTGGAGAAGCCTGTATTTACAAGAAAGTGAATGGGAGCTCTGTAGCATTTCTAATATTATATGTGGATGACATATTGTTGATTGGAAATGATAGACTTTCTGGATAGCATAAAGGGATACTTGATAAGAGTTTTTCAAAGAAAGATCTCGGTGAAGCTGCTTACATATTGGGCATCAATATCTATAAAGATAGATCAAGACGCTTGATAAGATTTTTCAATGAGTATATACCTTGACAAGTTTTTTGAAAGAGTTCAAAATGGATCAGTCAAAGAAGGAGTTCTTGTCTGTATTACAAGGTGTAAAATTGAGTAATACTCAAAGCCCGACCACGGCAGAAGATAGAAAGAGAATGAAAGCTATTCCCTATGCTTCAGTCATAGGTTCTATAAAGTATGCTATGTTGTGTACCAGAACTATTGTGTACCTTGCCATGAGTTTGGCAAGGGGGTACAATAGTGATCTAGAAGTAGATCACTGGATAGCGGTCAATATTATTCTTAGTGAGGACTAAGAAAATGTTTCTCGGTTATGGGGGTGATAAAGAGTTCGTCGTAAAGAGTTACATCGATGCAAGCTTTTACACCAATCCAGATGACTCTAAGTCTCAATCTGGATACATATTGAAAGTGAGAGCAATTAGCTAGAGTAGCTCCATACAGAGCACTATAGACATAGAATATTTGCAAAATACATACGGCTCTGAATGTGACAGAACCGTTGACTAAACTTCTTTCATAAGCAAAACATGATCACACGTTAGTAATCTTTGGGTGTTAATCACATAGCAATGTGAACTAGATTATTGACTCTAGTAAACCCTTTGGTTGTTTGTCACATGGCGATGTGAACTATAGGTGTTAATCACATACATATGTGAAAAATTGATGTTAAATCACATGGCGATGTGAGCTAGATTATTGACTCTAGTGCAAGTGGGAGACCGAAGGAAATATGCCCAAGAGGCAATAATAAAGTTATTATTTATTTCCTTATTTCATGAAAACTGTTTATTATTTATGCTAGAATTGTATTAACCAGAAACTTAGTACATGTGTGAATACATTGACAAAACATAGTGTCCCTAGTATGCCTCTACTTGACTAGCTCATTAATCAAAGATGGTTATGTTTCCTAACCATAGACATGTGTTGTCATTTGATGAACAGGATCACATCATTAGGAGAATGATGTGATGGACATGACCCATCCGTTAGCTTAGCATTATGATCGTTACAGTTTCATTGCTACTGCTTTCTTCATGACTTATACATGTTCCTCAGACTATGAGATTATGCAACTCCCGAATACCGAAGGAACACCTTGTGTGCTATCAAACATCACAACATAACTGGATGATTATAAAGATGCTCTACAGGTGTCTCCGAAGGTGTTTGTTGGGTTGTCATAGATTGAGCTTAGGATTTGTCACTCTGTGTATCGAAGAGGGTATCTCTGGGCCCTCTCGGTAATGCTCATCACTATAAGCCTTGCAAGCAATGTGACTAAAGAGTTAGTTGCGGGATGAAGCATTACGGATTGATTAAAGAGACTTGCTGGTAAGGAGACTGAACTAGGTATGATGATACCCCGAATCTCGGGCAGGTAACATACTGATGACAAAGGGAACAATGTATGTTGTTATGCGATTTGACCGATAAAGATCTTCGTAGAATATGTAGGATCCAATATGAGCATCCAGGTTCTGCTATTGGTTATTAACCGGAGACGTGTCTCGGTCATGTCTACATAGTTCTCGAACCCGTAGGGTCCGCACGCTTAACGTTTGATGGTGATTTGTATTATGAGTTATGTGATTTGATGACCGAAGTTTGTTTAGAGTCCCGGATGAGATCACGGAGGTGACGAGGAGTCTCGAAATGGTCGAGACGTAAATATCGATATATTGGAAGGCTATATTTGGACATCGGAAAGGTTCCGAGTGATTCAGGTATTTTTCGGAGTACCGGAGAGTTACGGGAATTCACCAGGGGAAGTAGTGTGCCTTAATGGGCCATACGGGAAAGGAGAGAAGGCCTCAAGGGGTGGCCGCACCCCCCCATGGGCTGGTCCGAATTGGACTAGGAGGGGGCGGCTCCCCTGAGGGAGTCCCGGATTAAGGGGTCCTCGGACAGCCGGACTATATACGTGGGCCGAACTGTTGGGCTATGAAGATACGAGATAGAAGACTTCTTCCCGTGTTCGTATGGGAATCTCCTTTGCGTGGATGGCAAACTTGGTGATTCGGATATGTAGATTCCTTTTCTTTGTAACCGACTTTGTGTAACCCTAGCCCCTCTGGTATCCATATAAACCAGAGAGTTTAGTCCGTAGAGACAACAACAATCATAATCATAGGCTACACTTCTAGGGTTTAGCCATTACGATCTCGTGGTAGATCAACTCTTGTAATACTCATATTCATCAAGATCAATCAAGCAGGAAGCAGGGTATTACCTCCATAGAGAGGGCCCGAACCTGGGTAAAACATTGTGTCCCCCACCTCCTGTTACCATTAGCCTTATACGCACAGTTCGGGACCCCTAACCCGAGATCCGCCGGTTTTGACACCGACATTGGTGCTTTCATTGAGAGTTCCATTGCGTCGTCACCGAAAGGCTTGATGGCTCCATCAATCATCTATAACAACGCAGTCCAGGGGGAGATCTTCCTCCCCGGACGAATCTTCATATTCGGCGGCTTCGCACTGCGGGCCAATTCGCTTGGCCATCTAGAGCAGATCGATAGCTATGCCCCTGGCCATCAGGTCAGATTTGGAAGCCTGAATTTTGTGGTCGATGTCCGTGGAGACTTGATCTTCAACGGATTCGAGCCCATGACGGCTGTCCCCTGCCACCAAGATGAGCCTGACCTATATCTGTCATCTGGCCGCGCTCAGGAAATAGCGCCTGTAACCGCTCTGGCCCTAGATCCAGAGCAGACCGCATTGTGTGAAGACGGGAAGCTTAAACCCACCACGGAAGCCGCAGACTCAGCGGCGCTCAAGCCGCACACAGACCCAACTTCGAGCTAGGCTTGTGTCACCGGAACCTCGGACTCTTCTCCTGCCATAGGTTCCGGACCGTGTGCATCCGCGTCCATCGAACCTGATTGGGCGTCGATCTTGGAGTTCAGCTCTATGGACATCTTCCAGCATTCGCCTCTTGGCGATGTGTTAAACTCATTAAAATCCCTCTCCTTATCGGGGAACTCTCGACCGAATTATGTTCGGCTCGAATGGGAAGCGAATGACGAAGAACTTCGTTTCCCACCCACCACCCACTTTATAGCCATTGTCGATGATTTAACTGACATGCTTGATTACGACGCCGAGGACATCGACGGTATGGACGACGATGCCGGAGAGGAACAGGAACCACCACCTATAGGGCGTTGGACAACCACCTCTTCCTACGACGTATACATGGTGGATACACCCAAAGAAAATCCAGTCGAGGACACACCCCCTGAGATACAGCCAAAGCGCCAACGTCAGCGGCGCCGCTCTAAGCCACGCCGTAGTAAAAACAGCAACACCATCACAGGAGAAAATAACACTCTGAACGACGCCGAAGACAATGAAGATCCCGTTGAGCCAACATCCGAGCAGGAGGAACGGAAGGATGGGCGAGTCTGCCCTGATGAATAGGCCATAAATGAAGACATGGAGGATAGCAACTACCTTCTGCTCTCCGAGGACGAGGTGAGCCTCGGTGATGAAGATTTTATCGTGCCCGAGGAGCCCGCCGAACAGGAGCGCTTTAAGCGCCGGCTAATTGCCACTGCAAGGAGCCTAAAAGAGAAGCAGCGGCAGCTTCAAGCTAATCAGGATCTGCTCAATGACAGATGGACTGATGTCCTAGCAGCTGAGGAATACGGCCTCGAGCGCCCTACCAAAAGTTACCCGAAGCGCAAATTGTTACCCCAGTTTGATGACGAGGCGCTGGAGCCCATCCTTCCAATGCATAATGCGGCTGACCGACCACAACGCGGCCGGGACAAAGAGGCACCTCGAGCCGAACACCATCCCGCACTACCTCACCGTAGAAACAGAAATACAATAGCTCGGGATATACACATGACCTGCGGCATGACTTGGAAAATAGAGCAGACAAGATCGATCTACAGATCGCGGGGGCGTGCCCCTACGCGCTATGACAGCCACCTGGCTGGACATGACAAACATAATCATGACCGAGCCGATGACCACAGACGATCTCCATCCGAGCTACGTCACGACCTGGCCCGATACAGAGGCGCCACACCCCCCTCTATTTCACTGATGAAGTAATGGAACACGATTTCCCAGTAGGGTTTAAACCCGTGAACATCGAATCATATGATGGGACAACAGACCCCGCGGTATGGATTGAGGATTTTCTTCTCCATATTCATATGGCCCACGGTGATGATCTTCATGCTATCAAATACCTCCTGCTAAAACTCAAGGGACCAGCTCGACACTGGTTCAATAGTCTACCTGAAAACTCCATCGGCAGCTGGGAGGACTTGGAAAACGCCTTTCTTGACAACTTTCAAGGCACATATATCTGACCTCCGGATGCCGACGACCTAAGTCATATAGTTCAACAGCCCGGAGAGTCAGCCAGGAAATTCTGGACCATGTTCTTAACTAAAAAGAACCAGATAGTCGACTGTCCGGATGCCGAAGCCCTAGCGGCCTTTAAGCATAGCATCCGTAACGAATGGCTCGCCCGACACCTCGGCCAAGAGAAGCCGAAGTCCATGGCAGCCCTCACAACACTTATGACCCACTTTTGCACGGGCGAGGATAGCTGGCTAGCCCGTAGCAATAATCACGCAAGCGAACCTGGCACTTATGAGGCCAGAAATAGCAACGGCAAGCCACGACACAACAGAGCGTCGAAGCAATGGCGACAATGCCGAAGACATGGCTATCAATGCCAGATTCAATGGCTCTAAGTCCGGTCAGCGGAAGAAGCCATTTAAGAGAAACAATCCGGGCCCGTCTAGTTTGGACCGCATACTCGATCGTGCATGTCAAATCCACGGCACTCCTGATAAACTAGCCAATCATACCAACAAAGAATGTTGGGTCTTCAAATAGGCCGGCAAGTTAAATGCCGAGAACAAGGAGAAAGGGTCGCAAAGCAATGACGATGACGAGGAACCCCGACCACCGAACACAGGGGGACAGAAGAAGTCCCCCCCAAGTTAAAACGATAAACATGCTATACGCCACCCATATCCCCAAGAGGGAGCGCAAGCGTGCACTCAGGGACATCTACGCGATAGAGCCAGTCGCCCCAAAGGTCAACCCATGGTCGTCCTGTCCGATCACCTTCGATTGCAGGGACCATCTGACCATTATCAGTCATGGCGGTTCAGCTGCACTGGTCCTTGACCCAATTATTGATGGATTCCACCTTACGCGAGTCCTCATGGATGGTGGCAGCAGCCTGAACCTGGTCTATCAGGATACAGTGCGCAAAATGGGTATCGGTCCCTCAAGGATCAAGCCCACAAAAACCACCTTTAAAGGTGTCATACCAGGTGTAGAGGCCTGCTGTATGGGCTCAATCACACTGGAAGTGGTCTTCGGGTCCCTGGATAGTTTCCGAAGTGAAGAATTGATCTTCAATATCGTCCCCTTCCGCAGTGGCTATCATGCACTGCTCGGATGAACCACATTCGCTCGATTCAATGTGGTGCCGCACTACGCCTACCTCAAGCTCAAGATGCCCGGACCATGCGGTGTCATAACGATCAACAGAAACGCTCCCTCCGTACTGAGGAGCACACCGCTGCCCTTGTAGCAGAAGTACAGGGCAGCCTTTTTATGCAGAACCTCAATTTGGCAGTAAAGCTCCCGGACACCATCAAGTGAGTCCGAACTACTCTGCAGCAGGACAGTCCAGCTAGTCCAGGGCTTGACTAGCAATTCGGCCTCCATCCCAGTCCCAATCAAGCGACGACACTTATGCCGCGCGTACGTAACTACACACTTAAAATACCATGGGCATGGACGGAGGCATAGCTAGATCGTGGTATGTAACGCGGCTCAACCGCTCCTGGACCCGCATATCTTCACCTTTCCTTTTTTCTTTCAGGTTTTTCTCTTCCCGAGTATTTTTCTGATAACCTGATCATCGGACCTATCAAGGGACGGATGCACCAAGAAGGCAAGGAGCTTTGACGTATAAGGGAACCCCCAGGTTGTCTATGCTAACGATCGTTATACCTATTTAAAAAACCCGCACGCAGCTTGCCCTTGGTCGTGGCATGTCAAATAGCCCTATTTGCTTATCGCATTACTTGTACAAATACGCCTTGACGTATTAATTAAATTACAATGGAAAATAATTTGCGGCTCAATGTTTACGGCGTCAGCTTATTACTTGATTTTTTCCTTTTCTTTATATTCGTATCAATTGCACTCGTACACTTTGGTACGCCTTAATTCGCCAGGGGCTTCATCATACCCCACAATACGGCAATAAAGTTCGAACACTTTTAAAGTACAGTTTAGCACCCCAAACTTATAACATTATATGCATCGGCTCCGAATCATGTCTTTGGTCAATAGTTGCATTGCCCGGCTCCTGTGCTTACTACCTTATGTTCCGCTATATCGGCTAGGGTAGCAAAGGGAGAACTACTACGATTGTGTCCCAGTTCTTCCGGATGAGCACCTCAGTAGAGAAAGCCGAAAACTGACTGTCATGATGTGGCGAGAGCCAGTCAGCTGTTCGAGAGGTTTCAAATCTTTAGCGATTTTTTCCGCATTATGCGATGAATCGGTTTTCATCCGATCAGGCGTGTATAGCGCCCCAAGTTAGGACTTCCGAACGTAGGGGCTGCGCCTAAATTTTTCTTGTCAAACTCCTATGGCTAAGTGAGAGTAATAAAGCCGCATAGTCCGATTGCCTGGTTCGTTGCGCTAAACACCTCCTTAATGGACCAAACCTTGGATAAAGAGTGTTTAGATTTATACCGAACACCCCCGTACTACCTACGTGGGGGCAGAAGCCGACGACTGGCTAACTCTCAGATTTAACAATGGCCGCACATGAGGAATTTTTTTAAATAACAGACATTATATTACATAACGGATCTGTTTCATAGTACAGGACAGGATAACATGAGTGTATTCATGGGAATATGATATCCTTAGCACATTGCTCCGCCACAAGGCGGGATCCCTCCAGGACACTGTCAAAATACAGTTGGGGTCTGCGGTGCTCCTTTCCCTCTGGCGGCCCCTCGGTCATCAGGTTCGTGGCGTCCATCTTCGCCCAATGCATCTTGGCGCGGGTAAAGGCCATTCACGTGCCTTCAATACAAACCGACCGCTTGATGGCATCAAGCCAAGGGCAGGCACTGACAATCCGCTTCGCGAGTCTGAAGTAGCTGTTGGGAATGGCTTCGGCAGGCCATAGCCAGATTATTAAATCCTTCATGGCTAGTTCAGCCGCCCTATGCAGCTCGACCAGCTGTTTCAGCTGATCGCTAAAGGGCACTAGATATTCTGGCCCAAGGTATTGTGACCAGAACATCTTCTCTGTAGAGCTCCCCTCTTTGGCTCGATAGAATTCCGTAGCATCTGACATGTTGCGCGGCAGATCTGCAAACGCCCCTGGAGAACTCCAAATCCAGGTCAGTAAAAGGAACCTTTCCTTCACATATCTGCTCTGCATAATGAAAGCCTTACCCGCAGCGATCTTCTTGGCCGCCTGGATTTCTTGGAGGCCGCCCTGGGCTTCGGCCTGGGCATCTTGTGCGCTCTGGCGGGCCATGGCAAGTTCGGACTCTTGCTCCTTAAAGGCGCGCTCCAAGGACTCACACTTCTTGACGGCGTCCTGGAGCTATTGCTGGACCTCACAGACCCGGGCCTCATGCTTTTCGCGTGCGGCTTGTTCCTTGACCACTTTGTCCTCGGCCTCGGCCATCGCCTTCTTGAGGGCCTCTACTTCGGTCGTTGCCCCTAATAAATTTCATGGCACTTTAGTCAGCATGAATCATTCATCCTTCCTAAATATATACACAGGTTACTGCATACCTTGACTGTCCTCCAACTGCTTCTTCACGCGGCCAAGCTCTTCCTCGGCCCGCTCCAGATTCTGCTTTAGTCCAAAGACTTCCGCAGTATGAGTGGACGCAGCTAGCAGTGACACCTTCTTGTTCACATAGACATTTTGGGTTAGACTCCTATGAAAATTATTTGATCCTCTAATCGTCTTTTCTTTCCGAACACCGGACAGAGTATCAGGGGCTACTGTCTATACTGTGACATTATTTTTATACAATTACATTACTTACCTCAAAGCTTGTTAGAAGGCTAGCGTAGGCTTCTGTCAGTCCGCTTTTTGCGGACTGAACCCTCTCAATCACTGTACCCATAAGGGTACGGTGTTCCTCAACAATGGATGCACCTTGCGGCTAAATTTGGTGTTTTGACCCTTTTGACGAAGTCTAGCCAGATCTGACCCCGGTTCAGAAAAATTTCAGGATCTGACCCTTTTCCCTACTGCCATGGTCCTCGGCAGTAGGATATAACATGCTACCGCCACACTCTATGATGGTAGGGTTTAACTGCGTCATCACGGCATCGTAACGTTGAAAATAACCTATAGCCAAGGTTTGTGGCGGTACGCTATTATATCCTACCGCTAGAGTTGTTGGCGGTAGCGTCTGCATGCACTGCGCCGTAGACAAGTGAATAGCTTCTCTGCCACTCTAGGCTCATTGCCCTAGGCCTCTAGCTGAAATGGCACGTACTAGTACTAGCAAAGCAACCACAAAGAGAGAAAGGGTGACAGAGAGATAGAGCTAGAGCTAGCGCATGCAGGCTGCAGCTAGCTGCAGAAGAAGTAGGCGCACGGGTTGGGGCTTGGACAACTGTAGCATCATTTCGTTTGCATGTTGCTGGCTGCACTATTGAATGAGCGTGTGGCAGGGGCTCTCCATTTAACAAATGTTTCTTTGATTCCGGTGTGGGTGCTAGTGTGCTACAGATTGTGGGGTATATGCATGGCAGATCCACCAGTACAGTGGCGAGATCGTGGGGTGCTGTGTAGTGGAGACCCTACCGCCAATAACTCTGGTGGTAGGATATAACAACCTACCCCCAGGAACTTTGGCGGTATGGTATTTTCCACGTTATGACAGCGTGACGGCGCAGTTAAATGCTACCGTCGTAGGGCATGGCGGTAGGATGTTATACCCTACCGCCGAGGACTATGGTGGTAGGGAAAAGGGTTAGATCCCGAAAATTTTCTAAACCGGGGTCAGATCTGGGTATACTTTGTTAAAAGGGTCAAAACAAGAAATTTAGCCACACCTTGCAGTGCTTCCAGTAAACTGTCCGGTGCCTCTGGTTGGACAGAGGTCACCGGTGGAGTAGGCGCACCTCCCTCTTTCGAAAGAGGCAGCCCACCTGATTCCGGAGCCGCTTGGGTCTCTGGAACTGTATTCTGCTGAGGGCCAATTTGTATATGGCCCCCGTCGTCAGTGTCCATGGGGTTTTGCTCCCCCATGTGTCTGGCAGCCGAGGCTTCACCCTCCAGCGCCTCCTTGATGGCCTCCGGAGTCTCTCCTGGGTAGGGTATCCTTCGGGACGACTCCTCGGCGCCATCCAGGTCCCGGGGAGAAGAGGCCGATGGAAGAGTCCCACTGTCCATCGCCGTCGGGTCCAGTGAATCCTCTGAAGATAAGGACCGCTCGAGGTTGGATCGAGCCAGACTGCAAATGCATAATTTAGCACATTAAAACAATGAAGTAAAAAAGGCGGATATATGAATGTGTCTGGACACTTAAGATTTGGCCAGGGGCTTCTCCCTGGGCTCCCACTCCCAGCTGCTGTCGGTGGCTGCTGTGGAGCTGTCCGGAAGGGAAGCTTTCCCCTTCTTGGATGCCTCGGCCTCCAGTTGCATGGAGGCCATCCTATTCTTTCTCCCCCCTGCAGGGGGGAATGGATTTCTTCTTCCTCCTCCTCCTCTTCCTCGTCGTCTTCGGTGACGGAGGAGTGAGTCTCGGCGTCTTCGGACATCGCGTCCGAAGCGCCCTTGCGATGGATACCACCTCTGGTCCCCTTGGCCTTCTTCTTGGCCTTCTTCTCCGGCACCTGATAAGGCATCGGAACCAGCATCTTCATCAGAAGCGGGACTTCTGGGTCTTCGGACAACGGAGCCGGACAGTTAATCCGCTCCGCCATCTCTGTCCAGTCCTGAAAAAATTGATAGGGGGGGGCTTAGATGCCTTCCTCGGGTGTGCAAGTAAAGGGCATACCTTGAAAACATGAAAGAGCTTATCGGATTAGCGGGGTGAGTTAAGCCATGCCCACAATCCTCGTTCATGGGCGGTGGCGTCTCACTGGCCTTGAAGAGCACCTTCCAGATATATTTGTGCGTCGTGCCGAAGAGCTCTAGTAGCATCTGGTGCTTTGCCAGATCAAACTCCCACAAATAGCAAGTCCGGTGTTGGCATGGAAGGATCCGGCGAAGGAGCATAACCTGGATCAGGTTGACGAGCTTGATTCTCTTGTTTATCATGCTTTGGATGCACGTCTGGAGCGCTGTCAGCTTGTCTGAAGAGCCCCAGGTTAGGCCCTTCTCTTGCGAGGAGGTGAGGCGCATCAAGACTCCGGGTCGGAATGCGGGAGCCGCCGCCCAATTGGTGCCGCGCGGCTCAGTGATGTAGAACCACCCCGACTTCCACCCTTTGGTAGTCTCCACGAAGGAGCCTTCAAGCCAGGTGACATTGGGCATCACCGAGATGTTGAGGATGGAATTGGTGGCCAGATCATGAAAGTCTAGCCCGTAGTAGAACATGAGTCCGCGGATGAACAAGTGGAGAGGGAATCCCAGCCCACGGACGAAGTGTGTGAGGAACACCACCCTCTCCTGGGACTCCGGGGTGGGGATGATCTGTCCCTTGGCCGGAAGTCGGTGAGTGATTTCTGGGGCCAAGTACCTAGCCTCCCAGAGCTTCTTGATGTCCTTCTCCTTAACGGAGGAGGCCATCCACTTGCCTCCTGCTCCGGATTCCGACATGATTGGAGTGCTTTCTTGGGTGGAGAAGGCGAGAGCTTGGGCGCTGGAGCTTGGGAATGGATGGGCAGAGGAAGGAGAAGGCATGGGTGAAAAAGGGTGAATCCTTATCCCTTTATAAAGGCAGTAAAAGTCATGTGCCTCCCTACCCGCCTTAAAATTTGCCTATTCCCCAAGCGCCGTGCAGATGACACAGTTGGGTTACCCATGCCCATATTGATGAGAATCCCATGATAAGGGGAAACGATCTCTGCTTTAACAAGACGTGCCAATGAAACCGCACCTCGAAATACGGAGCGGCAGGCTAAAAAACGGTTCGAATAATAACCCGACAGTGACATGATGTAACGTTGTAAAAAGTTATCAGCAGATTGGACTCATGAAATATTATACTCTCTACGGTTGTGTCTGGAACTTGTTTTGCAGAGCCAGGCATGATTCTTGTGTTCAAAATATACTTTGAAGTATTCAGAGAAGGAACCCGCCTTGCAACGCCAGAGACAATTTGCACGCCAGATTCATTGTTATTGAAGCCTGGTTTAGGGGTTACTGAGGGAGTCCTGAATTAAGGGGTCCTCGGATAGCCGGACTATATACGTGGGCCGAACTGTTGGCCTATGAAGATACGGGATAGAAGATTTCTTCCCGTGTCCGGATGGGACTCTCCCTTGTGTGGATGGCAAGCTTGGTGATTCAGATATGTAGATTCCTTTTCTTTGTAACCGACTTTGTGTAACCCTAGCCCCCTCCGGTGTCTATATAAACCAGAGGGTTTAGTCCGTAGAGACAACAACAATCATAGTCATAGGCTATGCTTCTAGGGTTTAGCCATTATGATCCCGTGGTAGATCAACTCTTGTAATACTCATATACATCAAGATCAATCAAGCAGGAAGTAGGGTATTACCTCCATAGAGAGGGCCCGAACCTGGGTTAACATTGTGTCCACCGCCTCCTGTTACCATTAGCCTTAGACGCACAGTTCGGGACCCCCTACACAAGATCCACCGGTTTTGACACCGACACTCCCCTCCTTGCTTCTCCCCTCTTACTCCTTCCCTTCCTTCTCCTAGTTGGAATAGGAAAGGGGGGCAAATCCTACTTGGACCGGGAGTCCAAGTAGGACTCCCCCTTTTTGCGCGCCCCCTCTAGGCCGGCCTCCTCTTCCTCCCTCCTTTATATACGTGGGCAGGGGGCATCCCAAAGGCACTCCAAGACTTGTCTTAGAAGTGTGCGGTGCCCCCCTCCATACTTAGACACCTCGGTCATATGGTCGTAGTGCTTAGGCGAAGCCCTGCGCCGGTAACTTCATCATCACCGTCGACACGCCATCATGATGACGAAACTCTCCCTCGGCCTCAACTGGATCAAGAGTTTGATGGACGTCATCGACCTGAACGTGTGCTGAACGCGGAGGTGCCGTACGTTTGGTACTTGGATCGGTTGGATCGCGAAGAAGTTCGACTACATCAACCACGTTACTAAACGCTTCCGCTTTCGGTCTACGAGGGTAGGTGGACACACTCTCCCCTCTCATTTCTATGCATCACCTAGATAGATCTTGCGTGATCATATGATTTTTTTTGAAATTACCGCAGTCCCCAACAATATATTCACTAAACCACTTGATGAGAAAGTGTTTTGCAGGTTGAGAGGTGAATTGAACATCATTGATGCCTCAAATTTTGAGTAAAAGCTCCATACAGATGCATGCAAGGCATGAGCCTTACTTTAACTAATCCTTGATGTTTCTCTTATGATGATGATCATATGTCTTGGATATTCTTGTACTCTTGCATGCTACCTAACCCTTGTAGGTACTTGGATAAACCCAACTCTATGAGATTGCAACTCAATCATATTCTAAGCAATCTCTACATCTCCAAGTCTCTACAAAATGGTGGATGAAGACAAGGAAGCATGAATCCATTCAATATATCCTTTGACAAATTCCTTATATCAAATTTCAATTGGTATCAAATCTCATGATTGTCACTTTGGATTGTCACTTTGGATACACAAGTGCTCTTCCTTGAAAGACTAACCCATGTAGGAAGATGAACTTCAATTACAAGTGGTGCCCCCAACTCTTGATGAACTACATTAACCTTGAGCACCCTACACAAGTTCAACTACATGACCAAGTTCAACACCACCACCCAAGGTATGTCATTCCATCTTAGAGAAGCTTTACCCCAAGACATGGGTTAAAGCAACTCAACAAGATGTGAATACATCAAAATGCTTAAACGAAAAATGGCAACCCCATTTTGAGCTTAAACGATGAGTATGACCTATGATCAAGTGTCTTCACTTGACTCCTAAGTCAATATACTCTAACATAGGTGACTTTGTCGCCGACCATTTCTAGATGAAGTTCTCTGTTGTTTCTTTGTGCCCTTGCATTTATCTCTTTCATACTAGTTCCCCTTTCAAAAAAACTTCATCTAGATTTCTTTTTCTTTTCCTTCCTCTGTTACTTTCTGCATTTCCCCGCATCCAATTTATTGCAAATCCTTCAGTTAATTCATTGCATATCTTTGTGAGATCTTAATTTGCCTAAGTGAGATGAGGTGACAAACATTTACTCTCTGGATTGAACTCGGCCTCACCGGATTGTTTACTTCGGCTGAACCGAACCATCTCGGTGCCACCAAAAATAACAACTCGGTGCTACCGATTTCAATACTGAGATAAAAACTTGTCACTTGCATCTGCATATCTGTCCCAGCTCCACTCTATGAAACTTGTCCTCTACCAGCATTCTATATTACATGTTGCTTTGTAATGTGACTCAAGGACCAATCCTACTTGACTCATGCTCCAGAAGCCCCTTCTTGGAAATGGATGTCGATGGAGAGAGAGAGCACATCAAAGCTTATCACATGAGAGAGAGCACATCAAAGCTTATCACATGAGAGAGAGCACATCAAAGCTTATCACATAAGAGAGAATGCACACCTAAAAGCTTCTCTTGATGCTTCTTGTTCTTAAGAGGAAAGTTTTCTCATGTCTTCAAGAGGGGAAAGACATGATAGTATATGTTATGATTTTATCTTGCTCTGATTATTTTATTGTTGGCTCTGATTTTCTATTATTTGCTCTGATTTTCTATTACCCTATCTTCTCCCATTATCCAATGTCAGATTCAGGGGGAGAGAGCTCAGTCCTAAGGGAAGGAAATCTTTGGAATTCATTGCATATCTTTATTCTTGGGTACATGTCTATCACCAAATAGAGTACCTAGTACTCACTCTCTACATGTCATCCCAATCTTGGTATTCTTGTGTTCTCCTGTTCTTGCTCTGTCTAGTAGATGTTCTTGTGTTATCTAATCTTGTTTACCCAGGCACATCTCTTCCAAAGCAAGTTCAAGACCACAAGGTAAGTATATGCATCACACTCATGTGCATGAGGATCTCTTGCTGTGGTATATATTGTTTGCAAGAGAGACTCATGAACATTAAGGTATCCTTCCAGTATCTACACCATTTGCTCTAATGCATATAGCCAAGATACATGTAACTCATTGCTTGCTCTGTCCTGCTTATGCACTCTCATGCTTTCATTTTCCATAAATCACATGATTGCATACATGTAGGGGGAGCTAATGCAAGTTGCATGTCTTTCCAAAGCTTTACTTGCTACTTCCTTATATCCTTATCTAAATCTTTGATGCATGTTGTCATCAATTACCAAAAACGGGGAGATTGAAAGCACAAGTGCTCCCTGGGTGATTTTGGTAATTAATGTCAACATATCTCTTGTTGGACTAATACTTCTACCTAGTATATTTTAGATAAGTTCAACATTGGAGTGGCATGGACATGGACAAGAGGATGTGGAACCCCTTCAAGATGCTAAGGACAAACATTGGCAGAAGCTCAAGACTCTACATTTTCATTTTAGTGATCCAAGATCACATTGAGTCAATAGGAAAGCCAATACTATTAAAAGGGGATGAGGTGTTGCTTAATGGCTTGCTTGCTCAAAGTGCTTTGTGATATGCTGCAGTAACCCTCAATCACTTTCTCATATCCACAAATGTCCTAAACCTAAAATTCAAACTCGGCCCCACTGATTTGATCTATCCGGCGCCACCTAGTTTCATTTAACATAGCCACTGCCAAACCATAATCAGTTCAGTCTCACCGATGGGATCTCGGTGTCGGTGTACAAAAGTAGGGGTTCTCCTTTTGACCCCTTTACTTGTGCACGGGCAGTCGGAGCCACGCGCCACGGCCACACATAAGCAGGGCAAGGGAGGGAAGGCGGAGAAGAAGCCGAAGGCACGAGACAAACAAAGCAACGTCAAGGACCAAGGCCACAGAGATCGGATGGGGAAAGCAGGTTTCCCCGGCAAGGACCCTTGCCGGGGGCAGCCTCAGCAGCCCCGGCAAGATCCTGGGCTCAGGAGGCACCTCCATGGTGGCATGCAGATCTTTGTGAAGACAAGGAATGCTCAAGATCGGATGAGGAATGGAAAGCAACGCCCCTCAGCAAGATCCTTGCCGAGGGAACCCGCAAGACCCCCGGCAAGATCCTTGCCGGGGACGACCGCGCGCCACAGCAAGACCCCTGCCAGGCCACCCGGCAAGACTCTTGCCAAGAGGATCAGCGGGGCCACTGCCAGGCCCGCACCAACCAAGTCTCCACCACCGTTCACATGCAGCTACCAGCCCAACCAGCTAGGCAGGCACCTACGTGGCAACATGCAACTTCTAGGCCAACTCAACACGCTCCTGCGTGGCGGCATGCAGATCTTCGTGAAGGCTCCACCACCGTGCTACCTCAGCTGCTTGCCTGCCTATATGGCACCACATGCATCGCTGGCCAGGGCGAATGGCGGGGCGAGGAGGAGCGGCGATGGATGGGACGGGCCTCGCTCCCGTCCTCGATAAAGTGAAGGGACACCTAAGCCACGCATTAAATGCGTCTTGTCCTGTAATACGAGCGATAAGCTTGCAACACTGTAGGCCTTTCCACCTCCTGTGTGCCACTGTGGCAGCCCCTTTCGCCTATAAAAGGAGGCCCCTGGCGCACTGGAAAAGGATTCGGCTCTTTTGAACCACGCAGCACCCGTAGCTAGTTCAAGAGCTCAAGAACACTCGATACATCCACCAAGCAGGACTAGGGTTTTAGGCATCCTTGCGGCCCGAACCTGGGTAAATGATCCTTGTGTCAATTACTAGTCCTGCTCTTCTCACAACCCCGCGCCCCGCAACCGTTGTAAGGATTCTTGTGACCCCATAGGTGTCGTTTCCCACCGACATCTTTGGCACGCCAGGTAGGGGTGCGCAATTGTGATAATCTGGTCTAGCAGTTGACCTAGCTGTTCTTCATCCCCATGGCTCCTAAGAAGAAGAAGACCGTGGTGATCGGTTCGTCCGGGACCGAATTGCCAGTACCGGTGCGGACCAGTAGCGGGCCAATCATGGAGATAACCCGTAGTGTGGCCCGCGAACATCCGCATCACCCTGGCGGTCCAGGCCTGGTGAGCAGTGTCGTTCGTACGCCGGACGACGAGCCACGCATCACGGGCTCCAGAGACGGAGTTGGGCCCCCCGCAGGCGGCGCGGGTCCCTCCAGGGGCGCCGTCATGCCACCGGACGCCGGCACAGCGGCCTCCAAGACGCCAACACCGGCGCCCATAGTGCGCTCTTCTCAGGTCGTGCATGACGAGCAGCGCCGCCCTGTTGGCGACCCTGGGCACCGTCCTGGGAAGAGTCCCATGTGCTCTTTACATGATGAGGAAGGCCAACGTGCGCGCCGAGATGCTGACGGAGATGGTGAACAGTCGCGGGGCCGTGACGCGGTTCCTTCTAACGCGGTTAGAAGTCGAGGCGCATCGCGGTCCACACAGCTTTCGCCGCCGCCCACGCCAACAGAAGCCCTAGCACGCGCGCAGCTGCTCCTCGATTTTCCTCCCGCCGCGGAGAAGCTCGACGAATGGAGGGCCACCATCCGGAGCCTCATCGGCATCGCCAACAACGATGAGTTGTGGCTGGTGGGACCCGTACGCCGTCACTCCGTCGGGCCACCGCATGCCAGCGGAGGCCGGGCCGGAGGTGATGCAGCCACAGTGCACTCCCCTCCTCCATCCAGACCATCCCGGGTGTCGGTTTGTCGTGACGACACTCGTGATGATATCTCCATAGCATCGTCTGACACGCGAACCCACTATCGGTGTCAAAACCGGTGGATCTCGGGTAGGGGGTCCCGATCTGTGCGTCTTAGGCTGATGGTAACAGGAAGCAAGGGACACAATGTTTACCCAGGTTCGGGCCCTCTCAATGGAGGTAAAACCCTACTTCCTGCTTGATTAATATTGAAGATATGTGGAATACAAGAGTAGATCTACCACGAGATCATAGAGGCTAAACCCTAAGAGCTAGCCTATGATGGTATGATTGTAATTGTGATCGGCCTTCTAAGGACCATGCTCTCCGGTTTATATAGACACCGGAGAGCTAGGGTTTACATGGAGTCAGTTTACAAGGAAGGAAACATAATATCCGGATCGCCAAGCTTGTCTTCCACGCAAAGGAGAGTCCCATCCGGACACGAGTCGAAGTCTTGAGTCTTGTATCTTGACGCTTCTATAGTCCGGACGATGTATATAGTCCGGCTATTCGGATACCCCCTTATCCAAGACTCCCTCAGTAGCCCTGAACCAGGCTTCAATGACGATGAGTCCGGCGCACAGTCTTGTCTTCGGCATTGCAAGGCGGGTTCCTCCTTCCGAATACTCCAAGGTTATCATCAAACACATAGACCGTGTTCAGATCTGCAAAATGATCTTCACATACCACCGTAGAGAGAATGATACTTCAGCTGACAACTTTTTAAACGACGGGATATGTCATTATGGTCGGGTTATTATTCAAACCATTTTTTCACAACCAGCCATAGCGCGTATTGCGAGGCGGTTTCCTTGACACGTCCTGTCAAAGCAGAGATCATGTCCCCTTATCGCGGGATTCTCATCAATACGGGTATGGGTAATCCCCCCCCCCCGCGCCATCAATCGTGGCGCTTGGTAAGTAAGCGATTCTCAACAAGCTAGTGGGAAGGCGCACCGCTTTCGTCGCCTCTATAAAGGGATATGAGTTCCTCATTTTTACCCACGCCTCCTTCCTCCCCTCGCATAATCCTGCCCCCTCGAGCTCCAACGCCCTAGTCGAGGTCTTCTCCGCACAGTTATTCATGTCCGGAGCAGGAGGCAAGTGGGTGGCTTCCACTGCGACGGAGAAGAAGATCGCGAATCTTCGGGCGGCCGGATACTTGGCCGCAGACATAGCGCACTGTCTACCAGACGAGGGGCAGGTCATTCCAACTCCAGGACCCCACGAGAGGGTCGTGTTCCTTGCCCACTTCGTTCGTGGACTGGGATTTCCACTCCACCCCTTCGTCCGCGGGCTTATGTTCTACTACGGGCTAGACTTTCATGATCTAGCTCCGAACTTCGTCCTCAACATCTCGGCGTTCATCGTCGTGTGCGAGGCTTTCCTCCGCATCAAGCCTCATTTCGGCTTGTGGCTACAAACCTTCTGCGTGAAGCTGAAGATTGTGAGTGGCCAGCAAGCGGAGTGCAAAGGAGCCATGGTGGGCAAAATGCCTAATGTCACCTGGCCTGAAGGCTCCTTTGCAGAAACCATGAAGGGGTGTCAATCGGGGTGGTTCTACATCACCGAGCCACGCGACGCCAACTGGGCACCGGCCCCCGAGTTCCGATATGGAACCCCCATGCGGCTCACCTCCTGGGAACAGAAGGGCCTGTTATGGGGCGAATCTGCAGAGCTGACCGGACTCATCAACTGTGTCAAGGGCATGAAGGACAAGAACATCAAGCTCGTCAACGTGATCCAAGTCATGCTCATTCGCCTGATACTGTCGTGCCAAAGGCGGACATTCAATCTGTGGGAATTCGTCTCGGCCGAACACAGGCCGCTCCAGAGGCTCTATGGCATGAAGCACAAGAACACGTGGAAGGCGTTGTTCAAGGCCACCGAGGTACCACCTCCCCTAACCGAGGACCGCAGGCTCCACGCCGCACGGCAACCTACCCAGGTGAGTTCTCAGGCCGCCACCGGGTCCGGTTCTTCCCAATGTACTCATGGGGATTCCCTAAGTGATTGTGCATATTTGTTTTAGTTGTATGTGGAGACAGCGGAGCGGATCGACAGTCCGGCTCCGTTGCCGGAAAGCTCAGCCAATGATCTTCTGACAAAGATGCTGGTCCCGTTGCCCTATAAGGGGCCGGAGAAGAAGGCCGACAAGAAGGCCCCGGGGACCCGAAAGGGTCTCCGAAGTAAGGTTGCGCAAGCCTCATCCGAAGACGATGAGGCGCACTCTTCCCCCGAAGGGGAAGAAGAATAAGAAGAGGCCGCCCCGTCCGGAAAGGATGGGGGGCCTGAGACAGTGAATCAGAGGGGCCGAGAGAGGCCCCCGGCGTAAGGCCGTCATACCCTTGTCGTCTAATGACGATGAGGTGGATTCCTACCGCGGAGGCGGGGAGGAACAAGGAGAAACACCACCTCCCCGTGTATGGGGAGGGAAGAAGAGGAAGGCCGCCCTAGTGGGGGAGACTGGGACATCCAAGAAGGGAAAAGCATCCCTTCCGGACTACTCCACCACCGCTGCCGATGGCGAGGAAGGGTGGCTACCCAGGAAGAAGCCCCTCATGCGGTCATAAGTATCCGCACTCAATCGTAATTTTCACTTCATTATTTTGTTTATAATGCCAAACTTGTATACAGTCCGGCCAGGGCCCATCCAGGAGTGTCGTCTTCGGACGGGTCCTTGAGTGAGTCAGCAAAAACTCATTCCCGATGGTCATGTCTCCTCGTCCTGCGGATGACACGGAGGTGTTGTCCCGAAGGCTCCCGACGATGGCGGAGGTGGCCCTGGAGGCGCCTCAAGGCGGCGTCCCAGGCATCGGACTCACGGGGTTCAAGGTCCCCGCAGATCGTGTCGATGAGAGCCACGGCAAGCCGAGCTCTCAGCTAAACACTGTTCCGGAGCCTTCAGTGGTTCCGGACTTAGGCGGGCAGCCCCTCGTTATGGAGAGAGGGCCGTCTATATCAAGGACTTCCGTTGCGCCCCAGTCGCCGGATTGTCTGCTGGAAGCGCTTCGAGGCGCTTCCCTAGATAAAGAGCACCGTACTCTCATGAGTGCGGTGATTCAGAAGGTTTCGTCCGCCAAGGGCGGACTAACCGAAGCCTGCACCAGCCTCCTAACAAGCTTTGAGGTAAGCAGTAAAAATGTGTAAAATCACCACCCGATAGGTAGTAGCCCCTGATACTCTGTTTGGTGTTCGGAAAGAAAAACCAAATGGAGGGTCAATTATAATCCACAGGAATCTAACAATAACTGTGGAATGTAAATAAACAGGCTGTGCTGCTGGCCGCTGCTACTCGCACGACTGAAATCGCCGGCCTGACGGAGGATTTAGAGCGGGCACAGGGAGAGCTCGGCCTCGTGAGGAGGCGGCTCGAAGAGAACAAATGTAAATGATTTTCCTCTCTCATATAAGAAATAGTAGATAAAATTTGATTATGCTAACGACGAGATGTCGTGATGTGGTAACAGAGGCCGCCACCAAAGTGGCGTCTCTCAAGATGGCACTGTCCGAGGCCGAACACAAAGCGGCCTTGGAACTCAAAGAGCGCAAAAAGCAAGAGGCCCGAGTGGGCGAGGTACAAGAAGAGCTCTAGGAGCTCGGCAAGAAGCTTGAGTGTGCAGAGCGGGAGCTTAAAGCAAAGGAGGCCGAGCTTGCGAAGGCCCTTACAAATACAAAAGACGCCAAGGCCGAAGCCGAGAGGGCTCAGCAAGAGATCCAGGAGGCCAAGAAAATAGCGGCGGGTAAGAAATTTTTTATGCAAAGCAAACATGTGGAGGAGGCGTTTCTTTTACTTACACGAATCCGGAGCTCTCCAGGGGCATTCGTAGACCTGCCATGCAGCGTATCAGATGCCGCGGAGTTCTACCGTGCCCAGGAGGGGAGCTCAACGGAGAAGTTGTTCTGGTCCCAGCATGCTGGGTCCGAACATGCAACGCCTCTGACTGACCAACTGAAGCAGTTGGTCGAACTCCACAAGGCGGCCGAAGTGGCTATGAAAGATCTCATAGTCCAGATATGGCCTAGCGAGCTTATGCCCACCAGCTACTTCGGCCTGATCAAGTGGATGGTGGATTCCTGTCCACGACTGGAAGTCATCAAGCGATCCGTTTGCATTGAGGGTGCCCGCCGGGCCCTTGCCCGCGCCAAGGTGCATTGGGGCAAGCTGGATGCGGAGAAGCTGGTGAAGGACGGGCCGCCGGAGGGCAAGCCGCATCGCGTCCCCGAGAAGTATTATGATGGCGTTATGAAGGGTGCTTGCCTCGTGGCCGATGAATGTAGCAAAGACATAATTTTTGAATGAATTCACTTCTGTCATGATTGTAATTTAAAGACGAAGTTACTTGCGCTATGTAGCGCTTTTGTGATTTAAAATATTACCTTCTGTGCGGCTGTTTATCAAATTCTGAAAG